>NW_007727279.1:369487-375147 GCF_000696425.1 Galeopterus variegatus | reverse complement strand
AAAAAAAAAAAAAAAAAAAAAAAAAAAAAAAAAAAGAAAGAAAATCAATTTAAAAAAGGACAAAAAATTTATTAGAAAAAAGACCACCATCCCCCCAACAATCTTGACCAAAAATCCAATTTAAAAGATAGGAAAAAGGACATAGACAATTTACAAAAAATCTTCAATGCTTTTTAGATATATGAACAGATTTTTAATTTCAATCCTAACAGTACATTGCAATCCTAACAATAGAAATGAAAACTAAAACATTGAGATACCATTTCTCACTTATCAGAATGAAAAAAAAAAATTAAGAACTTGATAGCACACTCTTTTGGCAAATTTGTGGGGAAACAAATATTCTCATATATTGCCAGTATGAGTATAAAATGTTCCAACTGCTATGGAGAGGAAATGAGCAAAAATCTATAAAATCTAAATGTACATTAATCTTTTGACTCTACTTTTAGGGATTTACATTTAAGTTACAGCTCCAACAATATGAAAATACGTAAGTAAAGACTATGCATTGTAGTAGTATTTGTAATTATAAAATATTAGATAGAAACAGCTCAAATACACATACATAGGAATGAACTATAGCACATATATGAAATATACTATGAAGCTATAAAAAATAATAAGAAAACTACGGACTTATATAAAGTGATTTCTAGGATATAATCAAATAAGAAAAACAATGCAGAGAGTAAAAAATTAAACACTACCTTTTGTGTAAAAAAAGGAGGAAAAATACATGTGCACACTTTTGTAAAAAAAAAACTCAAAAATATATAGCAGAACCATAAAATTGTTTATCTTATTTCTCCCTTTAAAGGAATATTTTTAACATGATTCCCTTTAGGAGGATGTTTATGATAATATTTTCTAAGTATCTGTTTTTTTTCAGAGTAAACAATCTCCCTTCTATGCTTAATGTGTTAAGAATTTCTGTCATGAATGGATGTTAAATTTGATCAATTATTATTCTACATTTGTTGAAATGGCTTTCATGGTATGTTATTTTCATATACTGTTGGATTTGGTTTGCTATTATTTTGCTTTTGAGTTTTTCATCCATATTCATTAATAATATTTGCTAAAATTCTTCCCCATTGTACTGTGGAATGGAGGTACTGTTGCTTCCACTCCGTTGGAATAATTCTTTCCTGAACCTTTGGAAGTTTCCTCATTTGCCTGCACTGATCAATACTCAGCTAAATACTCTGGAAGGTAAGAACACTTAACATGAGTTCTACCCCCTTAACAAACAAGTTTTTTATGTATATCAATTACATCTACGTGAGGCCAGAAAAAAATTACTCTTGGGGGAACCTTTTCAGCTTCCCAGAATTCTTTCTCTCTTTTCACCACTAAAGGTCAATTTTTCTTTGTTTCTCTTTTCTTGCCTTCTTTTAAATTGGTTGAGTAATGTTCTTTATTATTTCTTTTTTGTCCCTCTGTTCATTTGGAAATTTGCTTTGTTCCTATACTTTCCTAAGAACTAAAGCATGCATATTTACTTACCAATTTCTGAATCAATCAAAACTTTAAAACACAAAAGTAAGGATTAGTAGTATTAGAATCTCAGAGAGTGGGGCCTAGAAACATGTATTTCAAACATATTTATATGTGACGACAAAACTGGAGAACTAGATTAGGAAACAATTATGCCAGAAAAATAGCCTAAATTAGACTAAGGCAATTAAGTTTGAATTTTATCTATTTATTGTTTGATAGTAAGGGCAAGATGGAAGCAGACATTACTAAATTCTCATTATCTAACAAAAGGAAATATACCAGATGATAAGGAGAGACATATTTTGTATTAACAATGAATTTGAAGAGTAATTTTCACTGTCAGATCTTAAATATGCTTTCAAATAAGTTTTTAAGTAAGGACATTGATCAACATAATGGACTGTGTCATCAGGAGCTATTCTACAAAAGATAAAGAAATAGTTTTTATATCATCTATTGCATAAAGCCAAATCCATTATATTTAAATCATATTTCTGCAAGGAATTTTTTTTTTGCAGAGCTAAAGTAATTGTTTATGCATGTGTTTTTTTGAACATGTGCAAGTTTAGAAGGAGACAGAAGAACTCATGCTTTTCATGTAATTAATATACAGAACAGTCTTAGGATTTACTTTGTGCTCAACACTATGTATGCATTGAGCATACAGAAATGGCATAAGATATAGGCTCTATCCTCAAGGAATTATAGTCTAGAAAGTGAAACAGATCAGTACACATAATAGTACACTATCCTGTGATAAATGTTTAGTTAAACGTGTTTCACAGATATCTCAGGGGAACAAGTGGGAAGGCTTCATATAGAGGATGACACTCATTGGACTTTGAAAGATGTTTACATAGAGTAGACAAATGCTTTTGCAGGTGCAGCTTCCATTCCCCCTCTTTGTAATAAGATAATTTCTCTGTTCCTTATAAGAACTGCTCCTCTTCCCCCTGGTTAGACAATCACTGAGTCTTGCCTCCCTGCCACAAGAGTCATCACGAGACCACGCTTCACCGAGCGTGCGTTCGGTCCGGAAATGGACACAACCCAGGGAAGGTCAATCAGAGGTCTTGTCCAGGAATTATTTTGGATGCACGGGAGAGTGAAGATAGCTCTCCTTCTGAGAGTTGGAGAGTCCTACAATGACATTGTTTTCCCGGAACTGTTCAATGCTCTTTGCTGCCATTTAGAGAAAGCCTGCTTGAGTGGAACAGTGCAAATTATGTGGACCTAAATTTCTAGGTTCAAGTCTTACAATTATGAGGAAAAACACCACGTCAGAAAATGATAACATTCTGTATACAGTGGTGTGTCAAAAGAACTTGAGAATTTTGTTTTAACTAGTACTTTTTAGAGCTTAAGTGGTAAAATTTCAAAGGTAGGTCTTGCTGAGCCATACAAGAGATTGTGAACTTTTTCTTGTCCATAATGGGAAACAATCTGGACTAGAAAATGGTTGATTGTATTTTCTGGATTTTCTCTACTGAAGAAAAGCTGTCTCAAGGTGAGCTTTAACAGAATTATATAAAGACGATTGAATGTTGAGATTTTTGCCAAGTGGTGAAGTGTAGACTTTCTACATTGTTTATTGCTTTGGATATCTCAAATAGAAGGTATTTAGAGAGCAAAGACAAATTTCATAAAAATTAAATGAAAAAGGTTAAATTTTCTTACTGAGGTAGATAGGCTGCAAGAGTGCCAACAAACAAGGTCAAGACTTTTCTTAATGTTCTCATATCCCCATCATGGGTTTGATTGAAGGTCCAGAATCCAACAGTAAGAATTATCTTTTAATGTCCATGCCTGAGAAAATTCAAGAAGACATGCTGCAATTTTCACTGCAAAAGAGGTTTTCTGTGGCTTTGATATATTGTTTAGTTTATGAGGACTGTATCTTGATAGGACAGGCAAAATGATAGTGCCAGAGAAGTCATCAACAGATAACCAGCGAAAGTTGTAGAAGGGAGTTGTTTATTATTACCCATCTGGAAGTCAAAGGATGAAAGCTGCAAGCAATGGCTTGCGTTTGGCATCATTGATATAGGAGAGTTTCTAATGAGAATTGGCTATGTGGAGCAATGATACAAAGCTTATGCTCTGTTCACTATATCAGGATAGCTTGTAGAAAGTTTACCTAAGTTGTATCAAATATTTATATGGAAGCTCAAAAATATATTTGAGATGTATTTATGCCACGTTATGATATGTACTATAAAAATAACTTCGGTAGAATGGAGAATATATTTGACTGCTAATTGGTAAAAAAAATTCTCTGATTTTGAAACAGAGGCATGAGTCTTATTGTTATTTAAAATCTTTGTTCTCATATCTTAAATAGATATATTTAAACTTACCTTATAGGTTTATTGTGAATCTTAAAAAGGGATAATACTATTAAATCCTATTGTAAACTATACATTGTTGTAAAGTATTAATTTTTTTGCTAATGTATTACTATACAGTTCTACATGTTTTAATAGAGAATTGGCAATACTGGGTAAAAATTGATATCTTCCCTTAAAATTGAAGTTAGCAGTATCATGACATAAGAATATTTTTTCCTACTTTGCTTTTTAAAAGTTGGCACTGGAATTTTTATTCTTTGTTGCTTTTTGTTTTCTTCTTACCCTGCCAAACCATCAGAGCTTAACTGAGTTATGATGATAAATATTTACAACCAAACAGAATAAAAATTCAAAATTTAGTCAGTGTTTAGACATTTATACGATAATAGAAATAATATAAAGTCTGAAATTATATTTGCTGTGGTACCCAGTGGTCATTGTGGTTCTTAGTTTGGTAGAAACTGCAGGCGGCCAATTACAGGCTGGAAACATTAACAAGCCATTAAATATTGATTTTTTCATAACGAATTTTTAATGGGCCATTATAAATTTCAATAAAGCTCTGGTCAAAACATTTACATCAATAACTAATGCTGATTCTGGGATTAGTTTTTTAATGTATAATTTCAGTGAGAACTGTTGAAGCACAATTCTCATTAATAAATAGGTAATTTATTCTAAATTATGGTAATCTGGATTCCATTTCTTTTGTGTGTTTAGATACAAGACCCATCCATACATTATTTATTATGTGTGCATGTTTAGATTTGAATCCACCCTGGATGGAATTTTGGAAAATTTCTCATCATATCTCATCCAATTAACCATCTTTAAATGAGGAACTTTTGCCATCTGAACTGCTTAATAATTAAGTGGAAGCTACTGATCATTCTGAAAATACTCAATATATTGATGTATAAATGTTGTATTATTATGAGGAACAATATTGCAAGGTCAGGCAAAGACCTGGGTTTGGGATGTAGGCAGCATCAAGAGAAACGGTACACAAATAGCCCTAAGTTGGCATGTCTTTCGCTCGTTTATCCCCTTCAACTAGCTAAGTGGCAAATGAGATTAAGAATGGAAAAGAGATAGAAGGTATTAATCCCTGGTTCAGGGCTTAGTCATTTTTTGCTCAGCCCTAGCCCATGTGTCCTCTGTAGTGTCTTCTGTTCATGGATGAAATAATAGGAATTGAAGTTGCCTTATGATCAGTGTGTGCCAGTCTACAGCAAGCTCAGAACATTCTGGAAAAATATGCATAGCATGTTTTAAAAAATAAAAGTAAAAATCCTGCCTGGTCATCTCTGTGTTTTACTGTTTATGAATCATGTTTGAATTATATGATTTATTTTCTTTATAGTTTCATATTATTATCTTATCAGAATTCTGGATATGTTGTGCTTTTACAATGAACTATAATCAATGCATTTGTGTTATTTATTGTTTTAATGTCTAGTACACTGCATATAATATATACATATGGTATTGAATTTAAAATGTATATTAGAAAGCTTCTTGTTTCATGTAGTGGAATAGCTACAGCTACACAAATATTTCCCTTTATTCGTCCATGACCCCTTCAAAAAGACTGTAGAAATACAGGCTGGCCCGGTGGCGCACTGCTACAGTGCGCCGCTTGGGAAGTGCGGTGGCGCTCCCGCCGAGGGTTTGGATCCCACATACAGACCGGTTCCCGCTCACTGGCTGAGCGAGGTGTGGGAGCAACACCGACGGTTGCGATCCATTGCTGGTCACGAAAAAAGACAAAAAGGAAAATAAATAAATAAATAAATAAATAAAAAATAA
>NW_007727279.1:354488-368487 GCF_000696425.1 Galeopterus variegatus | reverse complement strand
ACACACACACACACACACACACACACACACACACACACAAAAGAGAATGTACCTACATTAACAAGGATATTGGGAGGAAGTAGTCATTGAAGGACTTTTAATATTTTTGTGGAAGAAGAAAAGTGAATTAAGTCAGGTTTACAGGCACAGCTGAGCAGCAGAAGCTAGAGCCATGGCACAGGCGACAACCACCTTTTCAAGCAGAATCCTAGACATGGTTATGGATCTAAGAGTGAGAAGAGGAACAGAAAGTGGACCCTGGCAGATGGTCTTTCTGAATGTCAGTTGAATCAGTCGGTCTCACACCTTCTCCTATTCCCCATTATCCCTCCCTCCTTCTCTCCACTCCATTCCCATCCCCTGCTACTGGACTACCTGGTAAAATAAGTTTTATCCTTAGGTGGAAAACCTGAGGATTCTCCTTCAGGGCCTTTAAATGTGGATACTGGTCCTCTCAGAGAAAAACCTTTCTCATGCTGCCATTCAGGAAGTGCTCAGGCTGACGTTGTGCTTCAGGCATCTGTACCCTAAGGTTACCTTCCAGCAGGGAAGCCTGCTGGGGACCCAGCTCGGCCTCACAACAGCAGCGGAGGAAGTTTGTATCCATTTTCTAAAATAATAATACTAGACTTTATTAATAATATGAACAAAGAATCAAGAATCACCAGAGAGGAGGAGAATAATCAATGAGAAATTAAAAGACCAGAATAAAAGGAACAACTCCAAAGGGAAAATAGATTATTCAGGCAATAGAGGAATGTAGGATGTAATTTAGTCATAAAAAAGAAAAGGATGTAATGAAAAAGGAACATAAGGAAATAAGAAAAAGTTATCAGAAACTGAATAGTGATTGACGAAAAATAAATTTAACTTAATAAGAAGATACATTCACAAAAAACCTCATAATACATAATGTAATAGTGTTAGAATGTAATTTACAATTTCAAAAAAGTGAAGAAAAACACAAACTTTCAGATTAAAAAACTTAGATTAATGAAAAAGACTCACATGTAGAGACATTCTCCAGATATTTACTAATACCAGAAATAGATAGAATTTACATCCTCTAGGAAGAAAAATCAGATGAGCTACAAAATATTTAAGTTACGCTACAGGCCTAGACCTCCAGCTGCAATCTTTACATGTTCCTTTCTCTGAAAAAGGGGGAAAAATGGATTTCCAAACTTTTGACAATAAGATAGAAATTCTGGATAAATTTGAGGATAGTGGAACTATTGTTTTTACTATAAGAAAAAGAATGGACTATGAGATGTTCTAGAAAAACATCAACAGCAACAAAATTCAACTTATAAAAATAAATATTTTTAAAAATAGTGAAAACGAAGTTGGACATGATTATGAGGAATTTTGAAGGGTAAGGAAGGAGAATCCATTTGATTTTATTACTAATTTTATTTTAGATTTACTAGAAAGTTAAAAAAACAGTACAGCATATTCTTCATTCAGACTAAGTAATGTTAACATCTTGTACAACCACAATTCAATAATCCAAACCAAGAAATTAACACCAGTATAATATTATTAACTAAACTACAAACTTAATTCAGCCTTCACCAGTCTTTTCCACTGATGTCTTTTCTGTTTCAGGATCCAATCCAGAATTCCACACTGCATTTGAATTTGTATTTGTATTCCTGTCGTCAAGTCTCCTTAACCTCCTATCTGTGATAGTTCCTGAGTCTTTCCTTATTTTTCATGACTTTGACACTTCTGAAGAGTACTGGTTAATTATTTTGTAGAAATTTCCTTAAGTTTTATTTGTTTGATGTTTTCTCATGATTAGATTGAAGTTATGTATCTTTGACAAGAGTACTACAGAAGTGAGGATCTAGAAAGAAACTCACATGTATATGGTCACTTGATTTGTTACAAAGGTGACGTGGTAGTGTTGTGGGGAAAGGTGAATCTTTTCAATAAATTTTGTTGGGTCAATTCAATAAACGTATGGAGGAAAATGAACTTTAACCTTTTCCTTATACTATACATACCAATCAATTTCAGATGGGTTATTCATCTAAATATAAAGGTAAAATAATAATATATTTGGAAGAAAACATGGGATGGCTTTGGGATCTATTTTTTAAAAAATGGGACACAAAAAGAACTAAGCATGTAGGAAAAATAACTTGGAAATCACTAAAATTAAGAACTGCTGTTTTTAATGAACTTAAAGATATCAAATGATACTCTCTAAGAGGGTGAAAAGGCAAATCACAAAGTGAGGAAAAGATGTTTATGTTATTTATCATATCCAGAATATGTAAAAATTTCTGCAAATTAGTAAGTCAAACAACCTAATGGGTGAACATTTTATCCAGTCATTTTATAAAAGGATATATTAAAATAGCAATAAACATATGAAAATTGTTCACCCTCATTGGTAATTAGCCAAATGCAAATTTAAACCACAACATAATACAAATTCATGCTCATCAGTCTGGCTAAAGTGAAAAAGACATGCAATACCAAGTTTGGGGGAAGAAAAATGACCTATAGACAGGAATTGCCTCTTCTCTGTCTTGCTTGCTTTCCTTCCATTAATGTTTAGAACAATCGCCCTGCTAAGAATCAGACTAATTAGGCATTTGGAAGTTGAGCTTTAGAAAATGGGTAACTCCTGCAAGTTTGGAAAGGTATATTAGAATGTATAACTTATGGGTCATGAGTGGTTGAAAGTCACATCCTTATTGAAGTCAGAGTATGGGCGAGGCCTGTTAACCCTAACTTTCTGTAGTGGCTATGAGGATCATTATTGCATTTATGATAAAGGACATTAGAGAAGATGTATTAGATGAAGCTATAAATTGAAAAGACCCTGTTGAACCAGTTTAAGGATCTTGACTTCAGAACTCTGGCCTAAGCTTTTAATAACACTTGGGAAATAAGGGAATCAAACACATTTTAAAAAAATCCTTCTTCAGCTTTTTTTTTAAAACAGATAAAATGTACAAATTAATGGCTGTACTAATTTACATTTCTACCAACAGTGTGTAGGAGTTCCCCTTTCCCACCGGTATTTGTTATTTTCTGTCTTTCGGATAGTAGCCATTCTAACTGGAGGGACATCATTGTGTTTTTAATTGACATTTCCCTGATGATTAGTAATATTGGGCATTTTTTCGTATACCTGTTGGCCATTTGTATGTTTCCTTTTGAGAAATGTTTATTCAGCTCATTTGCCCATTTTTTTTTTCCTTTTTTGTCTTTTTTCATGACCGGTAACGGGATCACAACCCTCAGTGTTGTGCCCGTACCGTGACCGGCAACGGGATTGCAACCCTTGGTGTCGTGCCCGCACCGTGCTCAACCAGTGAGCAGACCGGTCTCTATATGGGATCTGAACCCTCCGCGGGAGCGCCGCCGTGCTCCCAAGCGGTGCACTCTCCAGTGCGCCACTGGGCCAACTCCCTTTCCCATTTTTGAATTGGGTATTTTTTTGTTGTTTTGTCTTTTTAATTTTAGCTCTATTCCTATTTGCCTTCCTTGTATTTAACTCTTGCTTCTTCTGGTAATTTGCTTGAGGGGTGGGATCACTTCTTTGTTATTTCCTACTGTGCTAGTACATAGTAGTAGGTACCTAGCAAATACTCATAGTATGGTAGGGTAGGCCAATTATATAGCTAGACTTTGAAACTCTGCTTATTTGACTACTACAACAAATTTACTAAACAATACTGCTTACCAAGTGCGCCACCGGGCTGGCCCATTGCCCATTTTTTTGATTGGATTATTTCTTTTGTTATTCTGTTGTCAAGTTGTTTGAGTTCCTTATATCCCCTGGATATTAATTGCTTGCTGGATATGTATTATATTCTGGATATTAATCTCTTGTCAGAGGCAAATATTTTCTCCCATTTTGCAGGTTGTCTCTTCACACTGCTGGTTGTTTCCTTTGCTGTGTGCTAGCTTTTTAGTTTGATATAATCCCATTTTCTATTTTTATTTCAGTTGCCTGTTCTTTTGAGGTCCTCTTCATAAAGTCTATGTTCTTCAAAAAATTAAAAATAGAACTACCGAATGATCCAATAATCCTGCTATGGAGTATATGTCCAAAGGAGAGGAAATCAGTATATCAAAGAGATATTTGCACTCCCATATTTATTGCAGCACTATTCACAATAGCCAAGATATGGAATCAATCTAAGTATTCATCAATAAGTGAATGGATAAAGAAAATGTGGCAACTACACACAATGGAATACTATTCAGCCATAAAAAGAATGGAATCCTGTCACTAACAGCAACATGGATGAGGGTGGAGAACATTATGTTAAGTGAAGTAAGCCAGGAATAGAAAGAGAAATACCACATGTTCTCACTCACATGTGGAAGCTAAGAAAGCTGATCACATAGAAGTAGAGATTACAATTATTTCTCAATGTCTTCACTTAAAAGGGAAGAGATAATTGTACTTACCTCATAAGATTGTTGGGAGGGTTAAATCAGAGAATGAAATTGATAGTGCATATAAAGCACTTAGAAAAATGTTTGGACTGTTGTAAATATTTATTGAATATTTATATGTCTTGATCTAATGTCGTGAGGAGGGAAGAAGGTGGCAAAGGAGGAGAGGGGAAGAGATGAAAGAGTAAGAGAAGAGAGAAAAGAGATATGCTTTTTACTGGGGTGGGATACACATATTATATTATTAGATTGCTAGAAGAGGACACAGTGAAAGAAACTAAGTATGGTTTGATGATAAGATAAAAGAATCAAGATAAAGCAGGGCCAAAAATCAGAGGGAGAATAATTTTGGGGCCGGCCCGTGGCTCACTCGGGAGAGTGTGGTGCTGATAACACCAAGGCCACGGGTTCGGGTCCCATATAGGGATGGCCAGTTAGCTCACTGGCTGAGCGTGGTGCTGACAACACCAAGTCAAGGGTTAAGATCCCCTTACCGGTCATCTTAAAAAAAAAAAAAAAAAAGAATAATTTTGAATCAATACAAGTGTTCATACTGTGTCCAATTCTGAAAGTCCTAATAAATTGGGAAGTTCTTTCTCTTTTAATAACACCCAGTTTTTAGTGATGGATGCTTTTGCGGAACAAGGAATGATAAATATATGGCATATTTTCTAATGAGTCACTCTGGATTTGCCGTAAAGTCACATTGTTTTGCCTCTGTCCAGCTCCCTATTTCTCAGGATTATGGAACTGCAGTACGAAACAGGTAAAGCCTTAATGCTCATAGAACAGCAGTTTGCTATTGTCTCAAAATAGCTTCTGCAGCATCTCTGGCCTTTATAGCAGTGATTACACAGTCCCTCACAGCTGCTTGAGGAATCAAGTAGCAGTCTGGGTTTCAATGACAGGGTTTTAAAGCTGGTCCCATAGAGCACCAGAGCCCATTTCCTACTACTCAATACAAGTGCTTCTCGGCCTTGGAAGATGAATTTTCCATTACTTACACTTATTATGTTTTATAGTGAACATGTCATATATTTTGTTGCTGATTTGGGAACAGGAGGGTATCCTTCATTACAAAGATGAACATCTGAATCACACTTGATGAGTTTGAATCATTCCAGTCCTTCCCCCAAATAATATGCTATAGTTAGTTATATAATATAATTAGCTTAATGATTTTATACAATTGAGGATAAAGATAATGTTAAAAAATTAACAGTCATTAATAAGACTATGTTGCATAGGCAGGGATGATAATACAGTTTTGAATGTTTTTGAATATAGTAAAATATTCAAAGTATAAAAACCTAAAATGAGGCAGAGAGAAAAAAAGCACTCGTGGTCCTATCACCTGCAGGTAAATTTAGTTAGCACCTAGACATACTTGTTTTTTAACTTTTTATTTACAGTTACTTATACTTAAGAGCATGATATATCTACTATTTTTCATCTTTAATGTTATATGTAGTTCCCTTGTGTTTTTTTAAATATCTGTTTTTAACCATTATAACATTATTTTTAATGACTATAGAATATTTAATTGCTTTGTATAAAATTTTCAATTGTTTATTGAATGTATACTATAGGTTATTGACATTATTCGTGCTCTATCATTGAGCTAACATTATAGCATATTTATTTCCTCTTTTGTTAGTTATTTATATTCTTTGCACTTTTATTTTTGTAGTTGGTGTTTTTATTACCATAACCTCCCTCTGTCACGTTGGTGTCATATCCCCTTTTTACAGCTACCATTAATTTATCTTTCCTCCCTTTTCTTGATTAAGTTTAACAAAATTTTATTTTATTTACATTTTTCTAAAAAGATGATCTTAGGTCTGGCCAGTTAGCACAGCTGGATAGGGTGCAGTGTTATAAAAAGATGATCTTGGCTTTATTTAATGATTTTACGGTTTAAGTATTGAAAAGTTTCTTCTTTTATTCCTGATTCTTTACTTTCATTTTAATTTAGTTTCTTTTCTTAGTGCTTTCTAAGAGTTGCCTTTTAAAAAATTAACTCATGAATTTAGTTAAGTAGGTCTTTATTTTTTAACAAAAGAAACGGTATTATAAAAATTTCAAAAATAGTGATGATACAGATAATTTTATAATAATGTTTTAAGGAGTCATCATCCATATGTAGCAAAACTAGATATTTTGTCATATTTGCTGCAGATAAGTTATTTATTTTTGAAAAAATAAATAGGTAAATGCCACTAACATTCTTTTACTCTCCAACCTTCCCAAAGCCATTGCCAATGTCTATGTGTATCATTTCAATGCATGTTTTTAAAAATTACAATAAATATGTGATTATATATGACATATAGAATTGATTTGCTTGTTTTTGAAATTTATATATAATAACATTATGTATATTTTTACCACTGGTCTCTTGTACTTAATAATATTCTTGTGTTATACAGTAGTATTGATACATATAAATAGTTTATTCATTTAAGCCAGTTTCTCAGCCATGGACTTATTGACATTTTCGGTCACAGAATTCTTTGTTGGGGTGGCAGAGGCGAGGGGTGACTGTCCTGTGCATTGAGGAATGTTAGCAGTGTCCTTTGTCTCTACTCACTGAAAAGATGTTTGAAAAAAATGCTCACACTTACTTTACTGGTAACCACAGCAATGGAGTATTCTTCACCCACACTTGTGACAACCAAAAGTGTCCCCAGACATTGCCAAGTGATCCCTGGAGGGAAAAACCACCCTTTGTTCAGAACTGCTGATTTAAACTAATGTGCTGTAATACATTATAAGAAAGCCTTATTAATTCCCATCTGATGGCTAATTAGGCTGTTTACAGTTTTCAGTATTGCAAACAATGCTGCAAAGAACAACATAGTGCATGTCTCCTGTGCACTTAAACTAGAATTTTCCTAGGGCACATACAAAGTAGTGGATTTGCTGGGTTATAAAGAATGTATATTTTCAAATGTAAAAGATACATTAATAACTTGAAAATAGTTAAATTTAGACAATCATAAGCAATGTATACATTTTATATTGCTCCATATCTTAGCTAATATTTTATTTGATCAGAATTTAAAAATTATTATTAGTCTCTATCTACAAATAGCAACTCATGATCATTTTAATTTGCATTACTGTGATTACCAGAGAGGGTGAACATCTTTTTGGCATTTTATTAACCATTTTGATTCTTGTTCTGTGAATTGCCTACTCATGTCCTGTTCCCATTTTCAAATTGGATTTTATTTATTTTATTTTTGAAATGTATTTATTTTAAAAAAATTAACATATAAAATTGTATGTTTTTATTGTGTACAACATTGTGGAATTGTTGAATCTAGCTATTAATTCTTTGTAAAAGTTCTTTATCCTAGAAACAAGCTTTCTGTTTTCTGTCTGTGCCTTAGTTTATTGTGACTTCTGTTCTATAATTAAAAAATAATACAGTCAAAATTTCCAGATTTCACTTTTGTGATTGTACTCTGTATATTTATTTAAAAACACCTGAAACCACAAAAATATTTTTGTTTATTTAAATATTTTTGCTTATTTAAATGTTAAAACTTTGCTATTTTTACATTTTGGCTTTTAATTTAACTGAACTTATTTTAACAGATTATTGAGGGATAATTGATAATGTACAACAAACTGCTCATATTTAAGGTGTACAATTTATAATTTTTGGTATATGTGCAGATCTGTGAAACCATCACTACATATAAGGTAATGAACATCTTTCATCCCCAAATGTTTGCTCATGTCTTTTAAAAATATTTCCTTCCCTCTCATCCTGATACTCTCTTCCAACTCTAGGTAACCACTAATCTGCTTTCTATTACTGAAAAGTAATTTGCATTTTCTGGAATTTTATATAAAGCAGAAGCATATGGTATGTATTGTTCTTTGTCTGGCTTCTTTCATGAAGCATAGTTATTTTGAGATTCATCTATATTGTTCCACACATCAACAGTTTATTCTTTTAAATTTTTAAGTATGCTTGCATTGTATGAACACATCACAATATGTTCATCTATTCACCTATTGATGGATATTTAAATTTTTTTCAGATCTTAGCTATTAAAAATGAAGTTGCTAGTAATATTTATGTATAAATATTTGTATAGATGTATTTTTAAATTTCTGTAGGAGTGGAATGGCTGTCATGTGGAGGCTGTATTTTAACTTTGTATAAAAACTATCAAATCATTTCCAAGTTGTACTATTTTACAAGCCCACCAACGATATATGAGAGTTCCAGTTGCTCCACATTTTTGTTTGGTCAGTTTTAAATGTAAGCTATCTTACAAAGAGATTTTTATAAGGGCTCAAATATTTGTATTTTTCCATTTTTCTAACTTTCTGATCCATATGGTAAAACTTCATTTTTATATTTGGGCATATGTGCTGCATCCTCAGGTTTAAAATATATCATTATGCAGTGTTGAGATATATACATATATATAGCTCTTAACAATATTTTGAATTTTCTCCAATTTCATGTTAATCTGAAATGATTATGTACAAGTAATATATTTGTATTAGCGTTTGAAGTGAGTCAAGTATACAAATACTCTTACCAATTTAAACTAATTATAGGGGTGATAACTTAGAGAAACATTGTGGAAAAAAGCATTATACCCATGTTAGAAAATATAAATTTTATTCCCAAGTGTTCCATTTACCTGTGACATTAGAAATGTCTTAGTCCATTTTCTGTCACTTATAACAGAATAACAGAAACTGGGTAATTTATAAAGAAGAGAAATTGAACTCTTACAGTTTTGGAGGCTTGGTAGTCCAAGGTCCAGGAATGCATCTGCTGAGGGCCTTCTACCTGATGAGGACTTTCTGAAGAGTCCTGAGGCTGTACAGGAAATCACGTGGTGAGGAAGCTGAGCATGTCTACATGCTCTCTTCCTCTCCTTATAAAGCCACCACCTACTCCCATGATGATCCATTAGTCCATTAACCCATTAATCCATGGATGAGTTAATCTAATCCTGAGGGCATAGTTCTCATGATCCAATCACCTCTTAAAGGTCCAGCTTTTCAAATACTGTATTCGGAGCTTCTGGTCAAGATGGCAGAGAAGACAGTTCCTAGCATCGCTCTCTCCCACAAATCAACCAATTTGCAACTACTCAAAAGCAACAGCAGGAGGCCCAAGAGCTGCACTGGAACAGGCAGGAGCCATGCACTGCAGGACCTCCAGTCTGGACCAGTGCTCACTGCCCCGAGAGGCCTGAGAGCCACTGGGCTCACACACCCTGAGTCAGCCATGCTGGAACAGGCAGGTGCCACAGGATACCTCAGCCCAGGCCAGTGTCCACCTCCCAGAGAGGCCTGAGAGCTGCTGGGGCCATATGCCCCAAGTTAGTCATGCCAGAACAGGCAGGCACCATGGGGCTTCAGCCCAAGCCAGTCCCCGCCACCCAGGGAGACCTGGGAGCTGCCTGGCCCACACGCCCCAAGATGGCCATGCTGGAACAGGCAGCTGCAGTGGGACCCCAGCTCAGGCTAGTCCCCAATGCTCAGAATTGGCAGTCCCTTCAGGATCCAGGCCAGGCATCAGGGTGGAATGAGTGGATCATGATACCCCCCACCACAATGACTAAACACCAAAGGAAAGATACCAGAAACATGAAAGATTAAGAAAGTAAATCACCACCAAAGGAAAATAAAAACTGTCAAGCTCTAGATCCTATAGAACAGAATTTCAAGCAACAATTCTAAGGAAACTAAATAAGATACAAGAAAACTCAGTTAAACAACACAATAAAATGAGAAAAAATATACAGGACCTGAAATAAGAAATGTACAAAGAAATCAATGTCCTGAAAAAGAATGTAGGAGAGCTTGTGGAGCTGAAGTATTCATTCGACAAAATAAAAAACACAACAGAGAGTCTCTAACCAGCAGGCTAGAACAAGCAGAAGAGAGAATTTCTGATCTTGAAGACAGGCTGTTTGAATTAACACACGTGGACCAGAAAAAAGAAAAAAGAATTTAAAAAATGAGGGAAAATCTAAAGAAAGATAACAAACAACCATAAGTACTCAAATATTCTAATCATGCATATTCCAGAAGGGGAGGAAAAAGGAAATGGCATTGAAAACATATTCAATGAAATAATAGCAGAAAATTTTCCAGGCAAAGGGAAAGTCACAGATATTCAGATTCTAGAGGCCCCCAAATCCCCAAACATATTCAACCCAAAAAGGTCCTCTCTAAAACATGTTATAGTCAAACTGGCAAAACTCAGACAAAGAGAGAATCTTAAAACTTGCAAGAGAGAAGCATCAAGTTACCTATATGGGAGCCCAAATCAGACTAACATCAGACTTTTCATCAGAAACCCTAAAAGCCATAAAAGAATGGGATGATATATTCAAAATACTAAAGGACAAAAATTGCCAGCCAAGAATACTTTACCCAGCAAGGCTATCCTTCCAAAATGAAGGACAAATAGTATATTTCTCAGACAAACAAAAACTGCAGGAGTTCACTACTACATGGCCAATCTTAAAAGAAATTCTCAAGGGAGTACTGGGTTTTATGACTGAAAAACAGCCACAACTGCCATGAATATTCAAGAAAGAACAAAACCTACCAGTAAAACAAAAATGCTAACAATAATGAGAAAAAATAATTTACCTACCACCTGAAGAAGCCAACAAACACAGAGACAAACAGAAAATCAGAAAGAAAGGAACAAAAGATTCTTAAGACATCTAAACAAAAATCAGTAAAATGCTAGGAGTAAATCAACACTTTTCAATAATAACTCTAAATGTAAAACAATTAAATTCCCCACTAAAAATACACAGACTGACTGGATTAAAGAGATGCACCCAACAATATGTTGCCTTCAAGAGACTCACCTCACCTGTAAAGACACACATAGAATAAGAGGGAAAGGATAGAAAAAGATGTACCATGCAAATAGACGTGAAAAATGAGCTGGAGTAGCTATTCTTATATCAGATTTTTAAAAATAGACTTAAAACCAAAAACCATGAAAAGTGACAAAGAAGGCCAGTATATAATGATAAAAGGATCTATTCATCAAGACAAAACAATCTTAAATATATATGCACCCAATGTTGGAGCAGCCAGATTTATAAAGCAAACACTATTAGATCTAAAGAATGAAATAGACTCTAACACCATAATAGTGGGGGACCTGAACACCACACTCTCAACATTGGACAGATCATCTAGGCAAGAAATGGATAGAGAATCACAAGATCTAAAAACTTTAGGCCAATTGGACTTGGTATTCCAGGAACTTTCCATCCAACAACCTCAGAATATTCATTCTTCTCATCAGTGTCGGGCCTTAAAAACTAACGCCATCTTAAGTGACATTACAAGTGGGTTAACGTGGCAGCCTAAGACGGCGCCGGGAGGGAGTAGGGTGGGAGTGTCTGTGGGAACCTTGCCTTAGCCCTTATTGGCCACACTCGTGAACACTGTGTGATTGTAATAGATAGGCATTAAGACAGGAACCCTTAAGCTGATTGGAGGATGTAAAAAACCTGCCTTTCCCATTTGCCTTTAAAAGCAAGTGCTTGTGTGCTAATAAATGGAACTGCTTCGACAGAACCCCTGCTGCGTCTGAGTATCCTTTAATGGGGCCGTTTGGGGGGCCGGCGGTGTGCTCACCTCTCTTCATGGCTCTCTTTCCCTGTCTCCTTCCAAAGGGGACAGGAGGGAAAGAGGAATCCCAGGCCGTTTGCTCGCCCACTGAAAGGAACGGGGCTAGGGCTGTTCAGGTCGGCCAGCAGTGGACCCGACAGACTGGTGCCCCGTGTGAGGAATTTTAAAGGCGAGCGAGTGAGGCCCCCAGCTGCTTGGTCCTGAAAGAAGGTTGACGAAGGGTGATCAACCAGCGGAGTGGCACCCGCAACCACGGTAGTCACCGTGAAGTAATCCGCCGGCGTGTCAGGGTGAGTACCATAACAGGGGGAATTCCCTGCACTTCTCTGCCCTGTGCTCCCTTTGTCCCTTCCTCATGGGGCAACATGGGAGGTGTGTGTGGAAAGAGTGCTGAGATAGCCTGCAAGGCTCTAAAATACATGTTAAAAAGCAGAGGCCTAGAAATATCTGATGAGACAGCCTGCAAGGCTCTAAAGTACATGTTAAAAAGCAGAGGCCTAGAAATATCTGACTCCACGGCCACCAATNATGCACCCAATGTTGGAGCAGCCAGATTTATAAAGCAAACACTATTAGATCTAAAGAATGAAATAGACTCTAACACCATAATAGTGGGGGACCTGAACACCACACTCTCAACATTGGACAGATCATCTAGGCAAGAAATGGATAGAGAATCACAAGATCTAAAAACTTTAGGCCAATTGGACTTGGTATTCCAGGAACTTTCCATCCAACAACCTCAGAATATTCATTCTTCTCATCAGTGTCGGGCCTTAAAAACTAACGCCATCTTAAGTGACATTACAAGTGGGTTAACGTGGCAGCCTAAGACGGCGCCGGGAGGGAGTAGGGTGGGAGTGTCTGTGGGAACCTTGCCTTAGCCCTTATTGGCCACACTCGTGAACACTGTGTGATTGTAATAGATAGGCATTAAGACAGGAACCCTTAAGCTGATTGGAGGATGTAAAAAACCTGCCTTTCCCATTTGCCTTTAAAAGCAAGTGCTTGTGTGCTAATAAATGGAACTGCTTCGACAGAACCCCTGCTGCGTCTGAGTATCCTTTAATGGGGCCGTTTGGGGGGCCGGCGGTGTGCTCACCTCTCTTCATGGCTCTCTTTCCCTGTCTCCTTCCAAAGGGGACAGGAGGGAAAGAGGAATCCCAGGCCGTTTGCTCGCCCACTGAAAGGAACGGGGCTAGGGCTGTTCAGGTCGGCCAGCAGTGGACCCGACAGACTGGTGCCCCGTGTGAGGAATTTTAAAGGCGAGCGAGTGAGGCCCCCAGCTGCTTGGTCCTGAAAGAAGGTTGACGAAGGGTGATCAACCAGCGGAGTGGCACCCGCAACCACGGTAGTCACCGTGAAGTAATCCGCCGGCGTGTCAGGGTGAGTACCATAACAGGGGGAATTCCCTGCACTTCTCTGCCCTGTGCTCCCTTTGTCCCTTCCTCATGGGGCAACATGGGAGGTGTGTGTGGAAAGAGTGCTGAGATAGCCTGCAAGGCTCTAAAATACATGTTAAAAAGCAGAGGCCTAGAAATATCTGACTCCACGGCCACCAATGCCTGGCATCATGTGGTGCAGGTAGCCCCTTGGGCACCTTCATTCAACTTATTTTCATGAGACTTGGGACCGGGTTCAGATCCTGGCCAGAAAGAACAAGATTAGTCACGGGCTAGGTCCCCCCTTTGGGTTCTACCTAACCATCTCTGCCCTAAAGCTTTGCTTCCGTCCTGAACATCAAGAAGGGGCAGAAAGGGATTGGGCACAGTTCAATGATGAGAGAAAAAAGGAAACAAAGCTGCCAATGCAAGGCCCTGAGCCATTGAGTGATACCTATGCCCCTACCCTGTACCCACCTCTCCCGGCATTCTCACCCCACCAAAGTGTACCTGAAGGAGAGAAAGCGGCAGCTGAAGAAGTGGAG
>NW_007727279.1:351596-353559 GCF_000696425.1 Galeopterus variegatus | reverse complement strand
GGCATGCTGTCTGGAACAGCAGATCAATTTAGTACTGGAATCCAACAGGCTGCTATCCCAGCCCCTTACCAAGACCAGGTTAGGGCAACAGCGTTAGCCACATGGAAGAAGTTGGCTGAAGGGCCCAGTGAGCCCGCAATGACCAGGGTCACCCAGCGACCCTCTGAGGACCTGCCCTCTTTCATATTTTGGGTGTAACAGAGCATACAGAGAAAGTTTCCCCCAGGTCCTCTCTGAGACCAGTTTGTAAAAATGCTAGTGTGGGATGGCATGACTGCCAACCACAAGCTTGCCTGTGCCGGGCTCAAAGATTGTACTATGGAAAAGTGGGTCATTGCCAGTAGAGACATTGGAAGCTACCAACAACAAACCAGGGCCTTAACTTCTGCTCTACAAGCTCAAGTGGAAACCTTTGCAGGTGCTATGATTCAGGCTCTTAGTGTCAGGATCCCTAAGGAGAGCCCCAGCCAACCCTCCCATAGGGGTCAATGTTATGGCTGTGGGGAACAAGGTCATTTCAAAAGGGACTGTCCCAACTGGAAAAATAAAAACCTTCCCTCTACACCATGCCCTACGTGTGCTAAGGGGCTTCATTGGAAGTGTGAGTGCCAGTCTAAACTAGAGGAGGGGCAATCCCCAGCCCCGTCACCCAGAAGGGATACAAAGCCAGTACTACCATGCCCTACCAGGCGGCCAGTACCCCAGGCTCATTGGACTATACCTATAGTTCCTGGTTTAAGACCAAAAATGAATCTTAAAATTCAAGGCCAAGAGTTTTGATGCCTTGTTGACATGGGGGCGGATCAAACAGTCCTTAGCCACTATGGCAAAAATAAATGGGTCTCTGCCTTCAAAGACAAGCCATTGTTGAACGGCATCACCAATCCCTAAAAAATCAATTATTAAAACAAAAAGGGGGAGTCACCAGCCCTCATCAGCAGTTGGGACAGGCACTCCTAACTTTAAACATCCTAAATTTTTCCAAAAATGAAACCCTGTCTGCCTTCCAGAACACAGGTCAGCTCAACCACCATGCCTGGAAGGCCAAGTGTGGTGGAAAGACCCCTTAACAGGCCAGTGGAGGGGACCTGACCCGTTGCTAACTATGGGTCGAGGGTTTGGTTGTGTCTTCCCCCTGAGTGAGTCAACCCCTATATGGGTCCCAGCCAAAAATCTAAAGTTCTTGCCAGACACCCAGGGTACTGAGGACCCTGAGGAATTTATTGTTTGTATGTTTCAGACTGCATTATGAACCTTTTGTGGATGCTTCAAGTGGCCGCCCTCCTAGGGTCAACAAGGACAAGGGCCTCTGCCACTGGGGAAGGTCCCCAGGAGCCAGCCAACCAAACCTGGGAGGTCATACAAGCCGCTTGGAGGTGTCTGTATCACATTTTAAAAAAAATCACTAACATCAATTTTTGAAGTTGTTTTACAGAATCAACGAGGACTAGACCTGTTGTTCTTACAGCAAGGAGGATTATGTGCTGACCTCAAAGAAAAGTGCTGCTTCTACACTGACCACTCTGGAGTGGTCAAGGATTCCCTAGCTAAGCTTAGAGAAGGGCTAGAAATGCGCAAAAAAGAGTGAGAAGCCAATAGTAATTAGTTCCAAAGCTGGCTTTCAGGTTCCCCATGGCTCACCACCCTGCTGTCCTCCCTGGCAGGCCCCCTCATCTTGTGGCCTTATGCCATTCACCAGGTTGTGTCCCTTATAAGGTGCAATACCACTTCTCTCGTAATGCTCACCCAGGTGGTAGAGGAGGTGGCCCATAATGAAAGCCCTGACAGCCCTTGGGTCAATATGGCCCTTCAAGAAATCAATGCCAATCTCTAAGGTTCCACCCCACCCCTGCTTGGCTGGATAGTCAATAACGGGTAAGATTTCCAGAGGGAAACAACCTAAGACAGGCACAGCCACCAGAGGGAATGGAGGCGAGGCTGGGAAAGTGAGCTGCCTCCACCT
>NW_007727279.1:349868-351347 GCF_000696425.1 Galeopterus variegatus | reverse complement strand
AATGGAGGCGAAGCTGGGAAGGTTAGCTGCCTCCAGCTGCCTTATTAAAACAAAAAGGGGGAGATGTCGGGCCTTAAAAACTAACACCACCTTAAGTAACATTACAAGTGGATTAACGTGGCAGCCTAAGATGGTGCCGGGAGGAAGTAGGGTGGGAGTGTCTGCGGGAACCTTGCCTTAGCCCTTATTGGCTGCACTCGTGAACACTGCGTGATTGCAATAGATAGGCATTGAGACAGTAACCCTTAAGCTGATTGGAGGATGTAAAAAACCTGCCTTTCCCATTTGCCTTTAAAAGCAAGTGCTTGTGTGCTAATAAATGGAACTGCTTCAACAGAACACCCACCGCGTCTGAGTGTCCTTTAATGGGGCCGTTTGGGGGGCCGGCGGTGTGCTCACCTCTCTTCATGGCTCTCTTTCCCTGTCTTCTTCCAAAGGGGACAGGAGGGAAAGAGGAATCCCAGGCCGTTTGCTCACCCACTGAAAGGAACGAGGCTAGGGCTGTACGGGTTGGCTGGCGGCGGACCTGACAATCAGCACATGGAACATTCTCCAGGATAGACCACATGTACACTCACAAATCAAGTCTCAACAAATTCAAAAAAATTCGAATTATTCCGTGTATTTTTTAAGATCACAATGGATTAAAATTAGAAATCAATAACAAATGAAACTCTGGAAACTATACAAACACATGAAAATTAAACAACATTCTACTTAATCACAGTTGGGTACAAGAAGAGATTAAACAGGAAATCAAAAAATTTATTGAAACTAATGAAAATAATGACACATCATACCAAAACCTGTGGGATACTGCAAAAGCAGTACTAAGGGGGAAATTTATCCCATTAAATGCTTACTTCAGAAGAACGGAAAGATGGCAAGTAAACAACTTAACACTTCACCCTAAAAAACTAGAAAAACGAGAACAATCCAAACCCAAAGTTAGCAGACAGAAAGAAATCATTAAGATCAGAGCAGAACTAAATGAAATAGAAACCTGAAAAATGATACAAAATATCAATGAAACAAAAAGTAGTTTTTTTGAAACAATAAATAAAATTGACAAATCTTTAGCAAGGCTAACTAAGAGAGAAGACCCAAATAACAAAAATTAGAAATGAAAAAGGTGATATTACAACTGATACCTCAGAAATACAACAATCATTAGAAACTACTATAAACAACTATAAGCTAACAAATTTGAAAATCTGGAGGAAATGGATAAATTTCTGGACACACACAAGCTACCAAAATTGAGCTAAGAACATATGGAAAATCTGAATAGACCAAAACAATAAAAGAGATTGGAGCTCTTATCAGAAAGCTCTCAACAAAGAAAAGCCCAGGACTGGGTGATTTCAGTGAAGAGTTCTACCAAACCTTCAAAGAGGAATTGATACCAATTCTCTACAAATTATTCAAAAAGATTGAAACAGAGGCCATTCTCCCAAACTCATTCTATGATGCAAACAT
>NW_007727279.1:335301-349431 GCF_000696425.1 Galeopterus variegatus | reverse complement strand
TAGATGCAAAAATCCTCAATAAAATACTAGCTAGCAGAATACAGCAACACATACACAAAATTATACACCATGATCAAGTGGGATTTATCCCAGGGATGCAAGGTTGGTTCAACATATGTGAATCAATAAATGTGACACACCACATCAATAAAAGCAAAGACAAAAACACATATGATCATCTCTACAGATGCTGAAAAAGCATTTGACAAAATTCAACATTCATTCTCGATAAAGACTCTCTACAAGTTAGGTATAGATGGAAAGTATCTCTACACAATTAAAGCCATATGTGGTAAACTCACTGCCAAAATCACCCTGTTAAAAACAGGAACTAGACAAGGATGCTCACTCTCACTGCTCCTATTCAACATAGTGTTGGAAGTATTAGCCAGAGCAATCAGAGAACAGAAGGAAATAAAGAGCATTCAGATTGGAAAAGATGAAGTCAAAGTCCCAGTTTGTGGATGACATGATCCTATATACTGACCAGCCTAAAGCCTCTACAAAAAAACTCAGAGGAGAGAAATGATTTCAGCAAAGCTGCAGGATACAAAATCAACACACAAAAATCAGTAGCATTTCTATACTCAAAAAATTAACTAGCAGAAAAAGAAATCAAGAAAGCTAGCCCATTTACAATACCCACCAAAAAAATAAAATACTTAGGAATAAAGGTGACCAAGGATGTGAAAAATCTCTACGAAGAGAATTACAAACCATTGTTGAGAGAAATTAAAGAGGACACAAGAAGATGGAAAGATATCCCATGCTCTTGGATCAGAAGAATTAACATTGTGAAAATGTCCATATTACAAAAAGTGATCTACAGATTCCAAGCAATCCCCATCAAAATTCAGACATTTTTCTCTGAAATGGAAAAAACTATCAAGACATTTATATGGAATAACAAAAGACCACGCACAGCCAAAGTAATCCTGAGCAAAAGAAATAAAGCTGGAGGCATAACACTACCTGAGTTTAAACTATGCCACAAAGCTATAATAACCAAAACAGCATGGTACTGGCATAAAAACAGACAAATAGATCAATGGAATAGAATAGAAAAGCCAGAAATCAACCCATACACCTACAGCTATCTAATCTTTGACAAAGGCACCAAGTCTACAAACTGGGGAAGAGACTGCCTCTTCAGCAAATGGTGCTGGGAAAAGTGGATATTCATATGTAGGAGAATGAAACTAGACCTGTACCTTCACCTATACCAAAATCAACTCAAAATGGATTAAAGAATTAAATATACATCCCGAGTCAATAAAACTCCTTAACAAAAACCTAGGGGAAACACTCCAAGAAGTAGGAGTGGGTACAGATTTCATGAATATGACCCCCAAAGCACAGGCAACCAAATGAAAAATAAACAAAAAGGATTACCTCAAACTAAAAAGCTGCACAGCAAAAGAAACAATCAACAAAGTGAAAATACACCAACAGAGTAGGAGAAAATATTTGCAAAATATACATCTGACAAAGGATTAATATCCAGAGTATACAAGGAACTCAAACAACTTTACAGCAAAAACCCAAATAATCCAATTAAAAAATGGACAAAGGTGAATAGGCATTTCTCAAAGGAAGATATATGAATGGCCAACAGACACATGAAAAAAGGCTCAACATCACTCAGCATTTGGGAAATGCAAATCAAAACCACTTTGAGATGATACCATCTCACTCCAGTTAGGGTGGCTAATATCTAAAAGACTGTGAATGATAAATGCTGGTGAGGTTGTGGAGAAAGAGGAACTCTCATACACTATTGGTGGAACTGAAAAGTGGTGCAGGCTTAATGAAAATGGTATGGTGATTCCTCAAACAATTACAGATAGATGTATCATATGACCCAGCTATTCCACTGCTGGGAATATACCCAGAGGAATGGAAATCATCATGCCGAAGGGATACCTGTACTCCCATATTTATTGTAGCACTATTTACAATAGCCAAGAATTGGAACCAGCCCAAATGTCCATCATCAGATGAGTGTATAAGGAAACTGTGGTATATCTACACAATGGAATACTTCTCTGCTATAAAAAACAACGAAATACCCCCATTCTCAACAATGTGGGTGGACTTAGAGAAAATTATATTAAGTGAAACAAGTCAGGCACAGAAAGAGAAATACCACATGTTTTCACTTATTTGTGGGAGCTAAAAACAAACAAATAAACAAACAAACAAAGAGTGGGGGGGGGAAGAAGAGACAACAATCACAGCAATTCCTTGAACTTTTTAAGACAAGTGAACAGATATGATGTACTTGGGGGGAGGGTAGAGAAGGAGGGGGGAATGAAGAACAGGTGAATGAAAAGAAAATTATTTGCTTTATCCCCCCCGAAAAACAAAAACAATAAACATTTATTGTCTGACACACACATACACACACAAATAATAAAATATCATAAAACCACTGCACAGTCATTAGAATATCTAAAATAAAAAATACTAACCATACCAAGTGCTGATGAGGATGTGGAGCAACTAGACCTCTCTTCCATTGATAGTAAGGATGCCTAAGGATGTACAGCCAGTCTGGAATGCAACTTGGCAGTTTTCTATAAAATTATACCTACCATGTGACATGGCCATTCCACTTCTACGAATTTACACTAGAGAAAATAAAACTTCTCTTCATACAAAAACTGTACACAATGTTTATAGAAGCTCTGTTCATAATCACCAAATGCCAGAAACAAACCAAATATCCTTCAACAGGTAAACTGTAGAACATACATGCAATGGAGTACTACTCAGCAATGGAAAAGAATGAAGTGCTGATTCATGCTACCACTTGGATGAATCCCAAAGGCACTGTGCTGAAAGAAATGACCCATTCTCAAGAGTCATATGCAAATGATTTCATTTATATAACATTCTGAGAAAGACAAAACTATGACAATGAGAATAGATCAGTGGTTGCCAGTGGTTAGCAGGAGAGGAGGGTCTAACTACAATGGGGAAGCACAAGGGAGTTTTCTTGGGTGAAAGAACTTCTCTATATCCTAATTGTGCTAGTAGTTACATGAATCTCCATGAGTTAAAGCTCATAGAACTGTACACCTAAAAAAAAAAAAAAGTCAAAAATCAAAAAGTACATGATGTCTGTGATTTCATGTATGTGCAATACTAGAACAGGCAAAACTAGCTTACAGTGGAAAAAGAAACAGAAAATTTGTTGATTTAAGAATGAGGGTGAGAATTAACTGTGTGATGATAAAAGTCCAATATCTTGATAGAGATTCAGGTTACACGGGTGTGTAGACATTTGTCAAAACTCAGTGAATATATAATTAAGATCAATGCGTTTCATTTTACGTACATTTTACACCAAGAAAACCCCACCGAATATTGAACTCTAAAACAACAACAACAACTACCATAGTCGTATTTCCCACCCTCTTATTACTGTTAAAATGAAGATTAGGTTTCAACGTGAGATTTGGCAGGGCCATTCAAACCATAGCAAGAGAGATGTCTGGCTGGTTTGGGTCTTATCTGAAAATTAAGGATATAAACTTTTTCTTTATACGTTTACATACTTACTGAAATCAAATTTATTTTATTATTCAAAGTAAGTTCTTATAACACAGGTTTAGCAAATGTAAACTACAGTATCCATCTTATCAAAACTGGTTTTAATTATTAATTAAGGGATGCAAATTAATGAGACCTCACTATTCTGATAATTAAAAATTACAAGATATCTCCATAGTTCACAATTTTACTTTGGAGGATTATAAAAATATTCTAATTTCTTTGGAAGTAAAAGTTGACAAAATTTAAAGGCAAATGGAAAATATTCTCATTACTATTGACTGCTACACAAGTTTAAATAATAATAGTTCCATTTTCTGTGTTATCTGATGGAGTTTGGATGTGTTGTCCCCTCCAAAACTCATGTGGAAATTTGATCTCCAATGTGGCAGTGTTGGAAACTGATTGAGTCATGGGGGCGGATCCCTCATGAATGGATTAATGCTCTCCCTGGGGGAGGGGGGAGTAATGAGTGGTTCTCGCTCTATTAGTTCCCGCTAGAGCTCGTTGCTTAAAAAGACCCTGGCACCTTCTCTCTCTCTCTTGCTTCTTCTCTCACCATGTGATCTGCTTGTACCCTCTGACTCCCTGCCACTTTCCACCATGAGTAGAAGCAGCCTGAGGCTCATGCCAGATGCAGCTGTCCCAGAATCGTAAGCCTAATAAACCTCTCTTCTTTATAAATTACCCAGTTTTGGGTATTCTGTTATAGCAACACAAAACGGACTAAAACATTAACTAAACCATGATGTATCATGAGATACAACCTCACTTCTTTATAAATTACCCAGTTTCGGGTATTCTGTTATAGCAACACAAAACGGACTAAAACATTAACTAAACCATGATGTATCATGAGATACAACCTCAGGAAATAGTAATACCAAGTAGCTAGAAACTACACAGGCACCATAATGTTGACAGTATTGCACACTACAGAGTAAAAGTGCTTCCTGTGCTTTTGTTTGCAAGTAGGTCATGTGTTATATTTGCAAAGCAAGTGTTCACCCGAACTTAGGCAAATCAAAAATAATTTTAAAAACCTGATCCTTATTGTGTTTTTATATCACAAATGGACCATTATACTTTAGCACTTCATATTAAATCACAAAATTATAGGCATTTTTAGAATAATAACTTACATTTTTTGTGTTTATATTTCAAAACCTAATATTTATCTTATGAGTTATTCATGTGAAGAGATAGTAGCTTATGATTAATGTAGAGAGCTGCAAAAGAAAGTTATGAGAATCAAATTGCATGCTGCTGTTGTGAGCAACCTTGGTGTTTACCGTTATGGTACAGTTACCCAACCTCCTTTGTTTGTTCTTTTTTTCCTTCTGAAATAAACTCAAAGGACCATGGTGATGGTGGTTTCTTCTCTGAGGAATGAGGAAGGAAAGAATAAAGGCAAAGGGAATTCTTCCAAGCTTACTAAGCCACCTTTAAGGAACTTTTCTCTGAATACCAGCTTACAATTAATATCTGCTTTTATCTCAATTTGTAAAGGAAGTTTGTAAATGTAGGTTTTAATTATTTATTTATTTTTATTGAAACATAATCGATTGTACATATCTATGGGGTACAGCATTGAATATCAGTACCTGTGTGCTATATGTGATGCTCAAATCAGGATAATTAGTATACTAAACATTACACAGTGTAATCATTTTTGTGGCCCCTTACTAGTTTGTTGCTAACCTCCCTCCCACTACCCCTTTGCCACCTCTGGTAGCCTCAGTCCTGTTCTCTCCTTTTGAAAGTTCAGTAAATTATTGTGATTGTTGCATATTTATTTATTTATTATTTTTTAGCTCCCACTTATGAGTGAGAACATGTTGTCTTTCTCTTTCTGTGCCTGCTTTATTTCCCCTGCCATAACTTTTGCTAAGTTCTTCCATGTTGCTGTGAATGGAAGAATTTCATTCTTTATTATGGCAGAGTAGTATTCCATTGTGTAAATATAACATGTTCCTTATCCAGTTGTTCTATGATGGACATTTAGGTTTGTTCCAACTCTTGGCTATTGTAAATAGAGCTCCGATAAACATGATAGTGCAGGTATCCCTTTGACATGATGATTTTCATTCTTTTGTGTGTATACCCAGAATAGGATTGCTGGATCATATGTCAGTTATATCTGTAGTTGTTTGAGGAAACTCCATGCTGTTTTTCATAAAGGCTGCACTGATTTACAGTCCCACCATCAGTGTAGGAGGGGTCCAATTTCTCCAAATCTTCACCAGAATTTGTTATTCTCTTTCTTTTTGATAATGGTCAGTTTAACTGGGGTGAGATAATATCTCAATGTGGTTTTGATTTGCATTTTCTGATACTTAGTGATGTTGAGCATTTTTTCATGTATTTGTTGGCTCTTTGTATGTCTTCCATTGAAAAATGCCTATTCAGCTCCTTTGCCCATTTTTATAAAATCAGGTTACTTGTTTTTTTACGAAGTAGTTTGAGTTCCCTGTGTATTCTGGATACCAACCCTTGTCAGATGCATAGTTTGAAAATATTTTCTCCCATTCTGTAGGTTGTCTTTTCACCCTTAGTTATTTCTTTTGCTGTGCAGAAGAAGCTTTTTAGTTTGATGTAATCTCATTTGTTTATTTTTTCTCTTGTTGCTATGCTTTAGGGGTCTTATAAAATCCTTGCCCAGTCCTACTTCCTGAAGTGTTTCCCCTATGTATTCTTTTAGGAGTTTTATAGTTTTAGGTCTTATATTTAAGTCTTTAACCCATTTTGAGTTGATTTTGGTATATGTGAACAGTATGAGTCTAGCTTCATTCTTCTGCATATGGATGTCCAGTTCTCCCAGAACCATTTATTGAAGAAGTAGTCTTTTCCTCAATGTATGTGCTTGTTGCCTTTGTCAAAGATCAGTTGGCTGTAAGTATGTGGGTTCATTTCTGGGTTCCCTATTCTGTTCCATTGGTCCAGGTGTCTATTTTTATGCCAGTACCATGCTGTTTTTGTTACTGCAACTTTGTAGTATATTTTGGAGTTGGGTAGTGTGATTTGTCCAGCTTTACATTTTCTTCTCAGGATTGCTTTGGCTATTCGGGGTCTTTTGTTGTTCCATATGAATGTTAGGATTGATTTTTCTATTTCTGTGAAGAATGTCATTGACATTTTGATGAGGATTACATTCAATCTGTAGATCACTTTCAGTAGTACTGACATTTTCACAATGTTTATTCTTTCAATCCAAGAGGGTGGAATGTCTTTCAATCTTTTTGTGTCCTCCTTAATTATTTTCTGCAGTGATTTGTAGTTCTTGTTGTAGAGATCTTTCGTTTCCTTGGTTAAATTGATTCCCAGGTATTTTTTTCTGTGTGTGTGTGTGACTATTGTAAATGGGCTTGCTTTATTGATTTCTTTTTCTACTAGTTCATTATTGGAGTATGCAAACACTACCGTTTTTTTTGTGTGTTGATTTTATATCTTGCAACATTACTGAAATTTTTAACAGCTCTAAGGGTTTTTTTTGTGCAGTTTTTAGGCTTTTCTACGTATAAGATCATGTCATCTGAAAACAGACAGATTGACTTCATCTTTTCTAATCTGGATGCCCTTTATTTCTTTTTCTTGCCTGATTGCTCTGGCAATACTATGTTAAGTAAGAGTTCTGAGTGTGGACATCCTAGTCTTGTCCTGTTCTTAAAGAAGAAGCTTTGAGCTTTTCCCCATTCAGGATGGTATTGGCAGTGGGTTTGTTATATAGGGCTTTTATTGTTTTGAGATACCTTCCTTCTATACCTAATTTGCTTAGAGTCTTTATCACAAAGTGATGTTGAATTTTGTCATGTGCTTTTTCTGCACCCATTGAGATAATCATATGGTGTTTGTCAATGATTTTGTTGATGTGATGTATCACATTTACTGACTTGCGTATGTTGAACCATGCTTGCGTCCCTGGGATGAATCCCACTTGATCAAGGTGTATAATGTTTTTGATGTGCTGCTGTATTCTATTTACTAATATTTTGTTGAGGATTTTTCCATCTATGCTCATCAAAGATATTGGTCCGTAATTTTCTTTTTTTGTTGTTGTTGTATCTTTGTCTGGTGTTTGTATCAGGGTGATGCTGATGTCATAGAATGAGTTTTGGAGAGTGGCCTCTATTTCAATTTTTTTGGAACAGTTTGAAGAGAATTGGTATTAATTCTTCTTTGAAGGTTTGGTAGAATTCAGCAGTAAGCATCCAGTCCTGGGCTTTTCTTTGTTGGGAGATTGATAATTACTGCTTCAATCTTGTTACTTGCTGTTTTTCTGTTCAGATTTTCTATTTCTTCTTGGTTCAGTCTTGGTAGTTATGTGTGCCCAGAAATTTATCCATTTCCTCCAGGTTTGCAAATTAGTTGGCATATAGTTGTTTATAATAGTCTCTAATGACTCTTTGCATTTCTGTGGTATTGGCTGTAATGTGTTCTTTTTCATTAGTGACTTTTATTATTTGGATCATCTCTCTTCTTTTTTTAGTTAGTCTAGCTAATGGTTTGTCTATTTTGTTTACCTTCTCAAAAAAACAACTTTTTGTTTTGTTGATCTTTTGTATCAGTTTTTGGGTTCCTTTCTTTCCCTTTTATTGTTTGTCTTTGGTGTTTGTTTTTTGAGGTGGTAAGATACAGTTTCTTTCTCTTTCTCATTTGCATTTTTGTTCTACTACTGGGTTTTGTTCTTCTTGTGTATTCATGGTGGTGGTTATCATTTTTTGGATTCCAGATATAGGACTCTCCTGGGGATTTCTTTTAGGGCTAATTGTGTGGTGGTGAACTCCCACAGTTTTTGTTTGACTAGGAAATACACTAGTTCTCTCTCATTTCTGAAAAATAGCCTTGTTGTGGGTATAGTATTCTTTGCTGGCAGTATTTTTTAATTTTAGTATTTTGAATATATCATCCCATTCTCTTCTGGTTCATAGAGTTTCTGTGGAGGCGTCTGCTGTTAGTCTGACGGGGACTCCCTTATAGGTGACTTGACACTTTTCTCTTCTGTTTTTAAGATTTTCTCTTTGTCTTTGAGCTTTGCCAGTTTGACTATAATGTGTCTTGAAGAGGACCTTTTTGGATTGAATCTGTTTGGGGATCTTTGAGCCTCCTGGATCTGAGGGTCCATGTCTCTCCCTGTACCTGGGAAGTTTTCTGCTATCATCTCAGTGAATAGGTCTTCAGTGCTTTTTCCTTTCTCCTCCCCTTCTGGAATACCCATGATTTGGATGTTTTATGCTTAAGGCTGTCTGATAGCTGTCTTAGATATTCTTCATTTTTTAAAAAAATTCTTTTTTCTTTTTTCCTTGTCTGATTGGGTTATTTCAAAAAGACTGCCATTAAGATCAGAAGTTCTCTTTCTGCTTGCTCTAACCTGCTGTTTAAGCTTTTGGTTCTGTTTTTTGTTTTGTTAAATGAATCCTTCAGTTCTGATACATTCTTTTTAAAGTTATTAATCTCTTTGTAAATTCCTGCTTTTTATCCTGGTTACTTTTTCTCATTTTGTTGTGTTTTCTGAGTTTTCTTTTATCTCATTGAGTTTCCTTAAGTTTGTTGCTCGGAATTCCTTTTCAGTCATTTCATGGGATTCCTGCTCTGTGGGGTCTGGTACTTGAGAATTATTGTTTTCCTTTGGCGGTGTATATTTTCTCTCTCTCTCTCTCTGTTTTCATATTTCATGTATCTCTACATTGATGTCTGCTCAACAGCAGTTACTTCTTCTATTACTCTGGAGTGGCCTTCAAGGAGGGAGAATTTCTCCTATAGATGTGTTTTATATTGACCATTGAGTAGGGTGTTGGTAGAGTATTGGTTCCAGGTAGATGCAGCAGTGTAGTCTCTGTGTGGGTACTCTGGCCATATTCAGTGTTGGAGTTGCGTGTGAGTGCCTTTGTGGTCTATGCACTGAGGCACTCAGTGATTCCTTGCTGAGGTTAGTGACAGTGTGCTGTTTCACTGGGGACATTAGCAAGCTCTAGAGTTCTTGGGAGAAGTTTTTGGGTGCCCTGTTGCTCTTTGGCTGGTGTGGGTGACCCTGGGCAGATTTGTTGGCACCCCAGCCAGTGTCCTGTGACCCTGATGGGTGTGATAGTGTATACTGTAGCTCCTCAGTTTGAATGGGCTACCCTGGGTGGGGTTTCTCTTTCCTCCAGGCAGAGGCTCCTCCCAGGTCCTTGCTTCCCTTGGTTGAGGGATGGGTTGGTGGTGATTGGAAATTTTCTTCTTTATTCTAGTATGCTGCTTTCTGCTCTCTTAGGGATTCCATGTGTGTCTCTCCCTGGATCAAGGCAGTTGCATGTGCTGTGTATGTACCTATACCCCCTGGTGTGCTGCTGTGTTTGGCATTGTAATTTCCCCCAGGGGTTGGGCCAGCGGGTTGTGAGTCTGAGCTTGCTCACTTCTTTCCCTCAGCTCTGCTAGTGACTCTCCTTGTGTCAATGCAGTCAAGTAGTTGGCAGGCCACATGCATGGCGGTGGCAGCTGCTGCTCTGGCAGTGAGCTGCCCTTGTGGTGGAAATAGCTGTGGCAATGGCTCTGGTGGGCCACCCACATTGCAGTGGTGTCTGTGGCAGTGGTGGGGGCTGCCCATGGCTGCTGTGGTCCCCAGGTGTGCTTCCTGACATCTGCAGGTCAGGTGGGAAAATGTAGGTTTTAAATACAGTCACATATTTTTAAAAAGACCTCTAACTTCACGGAGGAAGCAGAAGAAATATTCAGTAAGCAGCTTGTGGTCTCTGGCATAATACAATAGAAGACCATCGGTGTGGATAATTAATGGAAGATGTGCTGTATGAAATGTTAATATACGATTGTCCCCAAATTGGAAGCTGATGCAAATGTTGTGAGGAAAATTTTCATTTCTTTGCTTTCCAAGGAAAACGTCTATAAAAAGAGAAAACTACTTGCCTTGTTTAACTTAACCCAATTATAGTATTAATAGAAAAACATAGTTAGTAAGAGAATTTAGGATACATTCTCCCCAATTTCCTTTTTGAAATTAAATCTGATTATTTTGAGAGGTAGATGACTAATCAGGATTGTCTTTTACTATTACCTTCTCTTTGGAATTCCTGTCTGAGAACCAAGACTCATCTGTCCTTCAGCCATCCCACTTTCTCATTTTACTTTTCTCATTCATGTCCCTGAAGACACCAGTAAGTGACAGCCAGGGGAAAGAAAACGCCCAGTAGCAAAACCCAGCAGCGTATTTGAAAGAAGAATTGTAGTTTACCAAATGTGTGCTGTGTAATTTACTTTTTTATAAATGGATATGAATTAATCATATCTAATTTGACAACCTCAAAATTCTTCAGTTGATTATGGCACAAAATGTGGTTGCCTTTAATAATTTAATAAAAAATTACCTCATTCTATGAATCTTTAAATCTGTCATTAACAAACAAAATAGACTAGGAGAATGCATTAACCATGGAAAGGTTAAAATTATTCTCCTAATTGTTCAAAAAGGAAAATAAAATAGCTAGAAAAAAAGACAAACACGATAATACTTTATATAAAAATATGACATGTAGATAAATTCAAGGACATATTTGCAAGCAAATTAATCAAATATTTTCATTACTTAAGGAACAATTAAAATAAATATAGTTATGATTGATGGTATTTTTAATTACCTCAAAGTAAAATAACACTTCTATGAAGAAAAACTAAAAAAGCCAGATAGAATGCAAAATTATCTTTTTAAAGGCATTGGAAAACTGCCGCAATAACAAGGGCTAGAAGAGACAAAATTCAGGAGGCAGAACTTCAGGGAGTTGAATTCTTCTGTATTATTTACTGAAGTTAGACACTGACGTATTCTAGGCATAAAGACAGGCATATAGAGCAATGGAACAGACAAGAAATAAACTCAAGCTTATGTGGTCAACTAATCTCTGATAAGGGCACCAAGAATACACAATGGAGAGAGGTTAGTCTTCTCAATAAATGGTGCTAGAAAAACTGGATATCGACATGCAAAAGAAAAAAAATTGGACATTTATCTTACACCATACACAAAAAATAAATTCAATATGCATTAAAAACTTAAACATAAGTCACACTTTAAGCCATAAAATTCCTAGCAGAAAACCAAGGAAGAGTTCCTTGATATTGGCCTTGGCAATGAGTTTTTTTGGATATGACACACAAAGCTCAGGCAACAAAAGCAAAAATAAACGAGTGAGACTACTTGTGAAGACGAAAAAGCTGCACATTAAAGGAAACGAAAAGGCAGCCTACAGATTAGGAGAAAATATTTGTAAACCACATATCTGATAGGGAGCTAATATCCAAAATACATATTAAATTTATACAACTTAATAGCTGAAAAACAAATAACCTGATTAAGAAAATGGGAAAGGCCTGAATAGACATTTTTCCAAAGAAGACATACGAATGGCTAACAGGTATTTGAAAAGGTGCTCACGATCATTAATCATCAGGGAAATGCAAACCAAAACCACAAAAGATATCACCTTATACCTGTTACGATGGCTATTACCTAAAATAGCAGAGGTAACAAATGCTGGCAAGTATGTGGAGAAAAGGGAGCACTTGTACACCGTCAGTGGGAGTGTAATCTGGTGCAGCCGTTATGGAAAACAGTATGGAGTTTTCACAAAAAATTAATTAATAAATAGAATTACCATGTAACCCAGCAATCCCTCTTCTGTGTAAATGAAATTAGTACCCAAAGCAAACGATATTAGTACCTTAAAGAGACCTTTGCACTCTCATGTTCATTGCAGCATTACTCACAATAGCTAAAATAAGGAAACAACCTAAGTTTCTGTTGATGAATGAACAGGTGAAGAAATTTTGTCGTGTACAACTATATATAAAATGGAACGTTATTCAGCCTTAGAAAAGAAGGATATCCTGCTAGCTGTGATGACATGCATGAACCTGTTGGATATTATGCTAAGTAAAATAATCCAGGCACAGAAAAACAAACACTGTGTGATCTCATTCACGTGGAATTTTGAAAAGTAGAATACATAGAAGGAGAGAGTAGAACTGAAGATTGGGGAAAACGGGGAGTTGTTATCAAAGGGTACAAACTTACAGTTATAAGATAAATTCTGGAGATCTAATGTATGGTATGTTGACTATACTTAAAAATAATGTATTGTGTACTTGAAATTTGCTAAGAGAGTAGATCTTAAGTATTCTCACAAAAGATAAAATTATTAGGTGAGGTAATGAATATATTAGCTTGATTGTGGCAATCATTTCACAATGTATATGTATATTAAAACACTACATTGTACATTTTGAACATATATAATTTTTAGTTGTCAATTATATGTCAATAAAGCTCACAAAAATTGGTATTTTCTGTGACTTAGCAATGTTACTGGCACATGTCTGTCTAGCCAACAGACATGTGTATCAAGAGCTATGCACATGAGTGTGTACAGAAACATTATTTATAACAGGCAAAAACTGGAAATGTTCAACAGTAGAATGAATAACTAAATTGAAGTATATTCACACAATGGAATATAGCCATAAAAATAAATCATAATGTAAATAATATCAAGGACAAATCTCATAAACATCATTGAAAAAAAAAAAAAAGCCAGACATAGGACAATACACATAGTACGATTCTATTTATTTAAAAAATCATAAGTATAATCTTTTTATATGACCAGCCCAGACATCCTCACTGAAATAAGAAATTATGCAGCCAAACTGCTTACTTATGCATCCACTTAGGGTCTTTTAGGCAGCTCACACTGAAATGGCCCAAGAAGAGATCCTGACTCTCTTCTCCCCATCTAACTTTCCTACCTCCCTTGGTAAGCCAACTTGCCACCAAGTTGCTCAACCAGAAAATCAAGAGTAACTCTTGATTCCTTCCTTTTTATCATCCCCCATAACTACTTCATCAGCAAATTCTGTAGATTTAGCCTTCAAAAGAAGAAAAAAAAGACATTGAGTCTGACTGGTTCTCTACATTTTCACTAAGCATTATAGTTCTAGCCACAGTTATTTTTGTCTGGCTATTAAAATATCCTCCCAACTGTCTCTTTGATGTCCCCTCTGCTCCTCTATGGTTCACTCTCCAAGCAGCCACTGGGAGGGATCATTATAAATATGAATTAGTTCTTAATACTCTTCTCTTTAGATCCCTCTCTCACCTGACCATCAGTGACTGCATGGCTCTTGGAACAAAGTCGAAGCTCCTTTTTTAAAAACTCCTTTAAAAAAAAAAAATTTAATAGACACATTGTGATTGTACAGGCTTATGGGTACAATCTGATGTTTTGATACATATATATGTTGTATAATGATCAGGTCACTGTAGTTAATGTAACCATCATCTCATGCATTTATCATTTCTTTGTGGCAAAAACATTCAAAAGCCTCTCCTCCAGCTATTATGTAATATACAAAACTTGACTATTGACCACAGTCACCCTATTGTGTAATACAACACCTATCTAACTGTAATTTTGTACCTATTGGTCAACCTCTCCTTGTTTTCCCTTCCTCCTCCCCTCCTCAGTCTCTGGTAACTACTCTTCTACTCTCTGTCTTTATAATATCAACTTTTTTTTTTTTTAGGTCCCA
>NW_007727279.1:332451-334865 GCF_000696425.1 Galeopterus variegatus | reverse complement strand
CCTATCTAACTGTAATTTTGTACCTATTGGTCAACCTCTCCTTGTTTTCCCTTCCTCCTCCCCTCCTCAGTCTCTGGTAACTACTCTTCTACTCTCTGTCTTTATAATATCAACTTTTTTTTTTTTTAGGTCCCACATATGAGTGAGACCATGTGGTATTTGTCTTTTTGTGTCTAACACATTTCACTTAATATAATGACTTCCAAGTCCATCCATGTTGCCACAAATGACAGGATTTCATTCTTTTTGTGGCTGAACAGTATTCCATTGTATGTATACCACATTTTTCTTATCTATTCATCCATTGTTGGACACTGAAGTTGATTCAATATCTTGGCTATTGTAAATTCTGCTGCAATAAACATGGGAGTGCAGATATTTCTTTGACATACAGATTTCGTTTAGTATGGGTATACACCCAGTAGTGAGAGTCCTATTTTTAATCTTTTGAGGAACCTCCGTACTGTTTTTTAACGGCTGTACTTGTTGACATTCCCACCAACGGTGTGTAAGTGTTCCCTTTTCTCCAGATCCTTGCCAGCACTTGTTTTCTTTTGTCTTTTGGGTAACAGACATTCTAACTAGACTGAGGTGGTATCTCATTATTGTTTTGATTTGCATTTCCCTGATAATTAGTGATGTTGAACATTTTTTCATTTGCCTGTTGGCCATTTGTATGTCTTCTTTTGAGAAGTGGCTATTCTTTAGCCGTTTCTCAATTGGGTTATTTGCTTTTTTGCCGTTCAGTTGTTTAAGTTTTTTATATATTCTTGATATTAACCCTTGTCAGATGTATAATTTTCACATATTTTCTCCCATTTTGTAGGTTGTCTCTTCACTCTGTTAACAGTTTCCTTTGATGTACAAAAGCTTTTTCGTTTGATGTAATCCCACTTGTCTATTTTTGCTTTAATCGCTGTGCTTTTGAAGTCATTAAAAATATCCTTGCCTATCTCATGTCATTGATCATTTCTCCTATATTTTCTTCTTGTAGTTTCATAGTTTTGGGTTTTACATTTAAATCTTTATTCTGAGTTGTTATTTGTATGTGGCAAGAAGAAGGGCTCTAGCCTCATTCTTCCACAAGTGGATATTCACTTTTCCCAGGACCATTTACTGTATGTGGCAAGAAGGGCTCTAGCCTCATTCTTCCACAAGTGGATATTCACTTTTCCCAGGACCATTTACTGAAGAGACCATCTTTTCTCCAATTTGTATTATTGGCACCTTTGTCAAAGCAGTTGGCTGTAGGTGTGTGAATTTTTTTCTGGGCTCTCAATTCTATTCCATTGGTCTATGCATCTGCTTTTATGGTGCAGTTTTGACTTACTATTGCTTTGTACTATAATATGAATTCAGGTAGTGTGACGCCTCTAGCTTGCTGGTTTTTCTCAGGATTTCTTTAGCTATATTTTTTTTTTTTTGGTTCCATATGAATTTTGGGATTTTTTTCTATTTCAGTGAAGAATGTCATTAGTATTTTGATAAGGATTGCATTAAATTTGTAGATTTCTTTGGGTAGAACAGCCATTTTAACAATATTAATTCTTCCAATTCATGAATACAGGATTCTTAACATTTATTTATATCATTTTCAATTTTTTTCTTCAAAGTTTTATAGTTTTCATTGTAGATGTCTTTCATCTCCTTGGTTAAGTTTATTACTATGTGTCTAATTTTTTGTAGCTATTGTGAATTGTTTTCTTGATTTCTTTTTCACATAGCTTACTGTCGTGACATAGAAATACTAGTGATGTTTGTATACTAATTTTGTATACTATGACTATACTAAATTTTTTTGTTAGTTCTAACAGTTTTTGGAGGAGTCTATGGTTTTCTATATAAAAAAATCATATAATTTGCAAAAAGGGACAGTTTGACTTCCTCCTTTCCAATTTAGATGCCTTTTATTTCTTTCTCTAGTTTGATTGCTCTGGCTAGGACTTCCAGTACTATGTTGAATAGAAGTGGTGAAAATGGGTAGCCTTGTCTTGTTCCTGATCTAAGAGGGAAGCTTTCAGCTTTTCTCCATTCAGTGTGATGTTAGCTGTGAGTATGTCGTATATGGTCTTTATTGTATTGAGGTGCATACCCTCGATACCTAGTTTGTTAAGAATTTTTATCATGAATGAGTGTTGAATTTTTTCAGATGATTTTTCTGCATCAATTGAAATGACCATATGGTTTTTGTTTTTCTGTTAATGTGCTATATCACATTTATTGGTTTGTGTATATTAAACCATCCTTGCATCCCTGGGATATATCCCACTCAATCTTAGTGAATGATATATATATATATATTTTTTCCCTTTTGTCTTTTTTACTAACCGGTAACGGGATCGCAACCCTCGGTGTCGCGTCCATACCGAGAACTGGCAACGGGATCACAACCCTCGGTGTTGCGCCCGCACCAC
>NW_007727279.1:329932-331874 GCF_000696425.1 Galeopterus variegatus | reverse complement strand
CGCTCCCAAGCAGCGCACTCTCCAGTGCGCCACCGGGCCGGCCCTGAATGATATTTTAAATTTCCTGTTAGGTTCAGTTTGCTAGTATCTTGTTGAAAATTTTTACATCTATTTACCAGGATATTGGCCTGTAATTTTCTTTTTTCTTTTTTGTTGTGTACTTGTCCAATTTTGGAATCAGAGTAATACTGGCCTCATAAAATGAGTCGGGAGGTATTCCATTCTCCTCAGTTTCCTGAAATAATCTGAAGCAAATTTATATTAGTCATCTTCAAATGTTTGATAAAACTCAGCAGTGAAGCCATCAGGTCCTGGGATTTTCTTTAATGAAAAACTTTGTACTACTGATTCAATTTTCTCACTTGTTATTGGTCTGCTCAGATTTTCTATTTCTTCCTAATTTAATCTTGGTAGATTGTATTCATCCAGGAATTTATGCATTTCTTCCATGTGATCAAGTTTGTTGGCACATAGTTGTTCATAATAGTCTCTAATGATCCTTTGTATTGCTGTGGTATCAGTTGTAATATCTCCTTTTTTCTTTCTGATTTTATTTATTTGAATCTTCTCTGTTTTTTTCTTGGTTAGTCTAGCTAAAATTTTGTCAGTTTTGTTTATATTTACAAAATACTAATTCTTTGTTATGCTGATCTTTTCATTTTTTTTAGTTTCTATTGCATTTATTTCTGCTCTGAGCTTTATTATTTCTTTCTGCCAATTTTGTGCTTTGTTGTTGTTTTTCTAGTTCCTTTAGGTGCATCATTAGGTTGTTTATTAGAAAGCTTCCTTCATTTGTTGATATAGGCATTTATTACTATAAGCTTTCTTCTTAGAAATGCTTTTGCTGTGTCCTTTTGTTTTGGTATGATGTGTTTCTATTCCCTTTTGTCTCAAGGAATTCTTAAATTTCCCTTTTAATTTCTTCATTAACCCATTGGTTGTTTAGGAGCATGTTGTTTAAATTCATATATTTGTAAAGTTTCTGAGGTTTTTCTTGTTGATTTCTAGTTTTATACCATTGTGGTAAGAAAAGATACTTGATATGATCTCTATCTTTTAAAATTTGTGTAGACTTGTTTTGTGGTCTAACATATGATCTATTCTGGAGCATGTTCCATGTGCAGTTGATAAGAATGTGTGTTGTGCAGCTGTTGGATGGAATGTTCTGTAAATGTGTGTTAGGTCCATTTAGCCTATGGAGCAGTTTAAGTCAGATGTTTCTTTGTTTACTTTCTGTGTAGATGATCTGCCCATTGTTTAAAGTGTTAAAGTTCCCTACTACTATTGAATTGCAATCTACCTCTCCCCTTAGGTTTAATGTTTGATTTATATATCTGGGTGCTCTGTTATTGGATGTGCACACAAATATATTAACAATTGTCTTATAGTCTTTTTGAATCGATCACTTTCAAGCTCTTTAATATAACCTGTAAGTACCAAAACAATTTTATTCCTGAATATCTCAACTTATATTCTCTGTCATCTCATCCTTTCATCCTCACTTAACAATGTATTCTAACTTTCTTCTCCATCTTTTTCTTCTTTTATTTCTACAACACATAAATGTTGTTCTAAACTTAGGAGTGGTTTACTTGTTCTTCTCTCCACCTGGAGTTCTCTAATCTTACCATTTGATGCCTGGGTGGTTTCTTCTAGCATTTCAGATCTCAGCCCTCCTACCCAACTGTTCTAGTAGTCTTCGCCCTCTCTTTATCACAGATTCAGATTTATTTTCTTCAGATCACTTATTCGCAAACTGTACTATAAATTTATTTTATTTTATTTTATTTATTTTTTTGTACTATAAATTTAACTGCTTGCTCTTTTACTGTTTACCCTTCAAACTCTGAATGCATACAAATGTAAGTAAAATACGAGTAATGATTTTGCTATCTTTGTTTACCAGTGTATCCCCAGAGCCTAAAATATGTGATCAGTAAGT
>NW_007727279.1:320330-329578 GCF_000696425.1 Galeopterus variegatus | reverse complement strand
TTTTACTGTTTACCCTTCAAACTCTGAATGCATACAAATGTAAGTAAAATACGAGTGATGATTTTGCTATCTTTGTTTACCAGTGTATCCCCAGAGCCTAAAATATGTGATCAGTAAGTGGTAAATAAATGCATGGAAATTATCTTTGAAACTATGGTTCCAAATATAAGATTTTCATTGTGTAGTTACTTCTCTGCAACCCAGTGTGAGCAAAGAAGTAAATGAAGAATAACAATTGTAGAGCCAAAAGATAAATTAAAATCTGACCACATGAAATTAAATTAGTTCATATTTAACACAGAGAAGATGGAAATGAAAAAATGACATTTTAGTTTATTTGTAAAGACTTGAAATGGAAATGCAACTTCACCTCTGATTTTTTTTTTTCTTATAGCTTTGGTATGCATTTTGTCTAATTAGTTGTATTAAAAGGATAGTTGTATTAACTACATTTTGGATGCCGATTCTAGAAATTTTTACTTGAGGGGAATAAATTAGGTATGGGCGATAATTCAAACTGCTGAAGAAAAGTGATTTGTAAGCGAATCATTTAAGCTCTCAAATTTAGAAGACAGTGAATCTTAGTTCATGTTCAGTATCCAGGGAGAACATGTACAAAGGGTATTTTTGAAAATAACTTTCTATCTAGCTGCAAGTTTTCGGGCTGGAAAATATGTCTGGAAGAAAGGGCATTCATTCAGGTAAGCTACGGAGCCATGGAATTATGGGTTATTCTACAGGCATAAAAGGAATCAAAGATGTAATTATTATTATGCAATGGAGAAGATATTTTCTACTCATTGAAAATTTCGAATATCTTTTTATAAAAACATTTAGCTGCTTTAAATGTTAGTTAGAAATTTATAGGCAGGTCTTAAGAGACTATGAACACCTGGAAAAGATTTATTTGTTCCTGACTTGTTAGCTTTTTTAATGGAAATATGGTAGTGTCCATTGTGGTATCCATAGCCTCAGATTAAAGTCAACTGTTTCTATTTAGCTCTAATTATCTTGCTGTCTCATCCACAGCACATGTAACCACAATCCTGGTGACAAAAGGAAGGTCATATTATGGTTTGTTCTCTGATATCTTACCTAGTGTATGAATTAACAACAGGAAAAACTAATAAAAAATAAAACAAAGCACTTGACAGATTTGAAGGGAATTATAAAGATTTAATAGCCATTTAACATGAGAAAGTCATCATAGAAGACACACCAGAAGCTGAAAAAAAATAACAAAACCATAGTGTGTATTACAAATAAACGATTAGTCTGAATACCATTGTGGTTCATGTCTTTGCTTTGTTATTTTGCCCCTGCAGAAATAAACAAATAAACAAAACAAACAAATAAAAAACCAAAAACCAACAATCCTACTTTTCTTAATTCTTCTTGCACAGGTACTTGGCATAACTAGTAGTAGCTTGACTTTGTGATTGGTTCTCCTGATTTTTATTTTGAAGTCCTGTTGTTCCATTTATTTGCTTTTAACTAGATTGTCTTTATCGAGGTCTACTTTTGTGTGTGTTAATTTTCTGACCCCTCAATTGAGTGGTCAGTACAGATCTTTTAGGCATGGTATTTTCTGCTAAAGTATAGCACTCTGCTAGGGTGATCTCCCTTCCTGGTTTGCTTCGGACTGACAGGTTGGACTTTTAGTGCTAAATTTCGGACAGTCTGGGACAATTGGTCATCCTAGCACTGAAAAAGAGAAGGACTATGGACAAGTCTTTGAAAACATGAGATCAAGCAGAAGTTACGGGGCTCTTAAGTTTGTGCTTATTTAACTGTAAGTTCATCTGTCCAGCTCATTTCTGATATAAGAATGCTGTCTAAATTTTACATTTCTAAGTGAAAATGTACAGATTTGCAATATTGCCAGCCTGTGAGCAATAAGCAATGTCAGAATGAAAAATTGTTCTGCTAGAAGTGTAAACTCCAAAACTGAAGTGGTAACCTCAGTTCTCTATTAAATATAACTTGGTTTGAAACCTTAAATCCACGATTTTCAAATTGTTTAAAAGTCCTACTGAATACAGCCATAGCCACCTTTGTGGTCCGTATTTCTCTACTTGCCATCCCTCCCATGGATCTTATTGCATTTATAACTTAGTAGAGAGTTAATTTCACATATTATCGTCTCTAAGGGATGGGCTCATGTAGTCTGGGAATGAAAGATTTACTCACATATCTTTCATTGATACATCTCCATCCTTCCTCAGTCTTTTTGAAGTCCATTCCTTTCTAGATTTCCTCACACCACACCTTCCCACTTTCCTATGAACCTCTGAACGTGTTCTATAATTCCTTCTCAGCCCTAAAGCGTGACAATTAAGTACTGGGATTTCCCAGCACTTTATCCTTCTTCCTTTTTCCTATCTTTCCCTCCCCTTCTTTGTTCTTTTTCTTCTCTTCTTAGAGAAGGCAATCTTGGATCATACTTAGGAGGCGATCTCATCTATCCTTGTGGTTTCAATAGTACTCTCAATACATATGACTCTCAAGTTTGTATCACTAGCCCAGATCTACTTTCTGAGATTCAGACTTATAATATGGACAATTGCTACTGGCCCTATGCAATCAAGCCTCATGTGTTCCTCAATAACAGCATGTCAAAATCTAAACTCGTTATTCAGCTCCCTAGTCCCAAACAGCTCTTCTTCCTTATTCACTGATTCAGAGCTTGGTACAACCTTTTCTCAAAGCCTAGAAATTGGGGCTCATTCTTACTCTCACATTCATCCAGTCAAAATTTCTGATCAATTCTAAACTTTGTAAGCTGTATGTGTCTCTACAGTTCTCGTGATGCAGAACATCATTTTTGCTCACTTGGATTACTGCAACAAGCTGTAATTTGTCTTCCTATGGATGAATGGCCTTGTCTTTTCTTTAATAAATTCTATATAAAATAGCCAGTTGGCTTTCTAAATTATGAATCTTATCAAGTCATTCCTGAGATAGAAATCCTTCAAGGCCAAAGTCCAAATTCCTCAGCACAAATTACACAGGCTGTCATGTTCTATCACCTGTTTACCTGTCCAGTCTAATTCGAATACTTATGACCAACCTTGCCCCTGTCCCCAGCTCTCATTTGTTTGGTCCAGCCAGAGTAAGCTGCCTATAGCTCCTTTAGCAGGTATTTCGTTGTGCTATCCCTGTACATTCCCTGCATGGTTAGCATTTTTCACTCTTCAAAATTTACCTCAGACATCATATTCTCAAGGAAGTGTATTAGTTGCTGCTAATATGTAAAGAAGTAACTGTGTATAGTTCTTACATTTATCTCAGATTATTATAATTTTTGTTTATCATTTATCTTCCTCAATAAGCTGTAAGCTCCTTGCACACAGGTACTGTGTATTATTTATATTTCTGCTTTCAGCTTCCAGCACTGGATGTGACACAGAGTATGTGCCTGGCAAATGTTAAATCAATATGTGGAATGAGAGCCATAAGAGCAGAGATTCAATATAACTTTCTAAACCTGGCTACTATAAACTTGAGGTATGTCTGTATAATCTTAAGGAACAAGGGGATAATTCTTTATTTTGTTTCTCTTTTCATGCTGTCAAGAATCAAGACAGTATTTTCTTTTTTCCCCATAAAATTGTTACCTCTCCCAGGGTGAAGATGATGCAAAGGACTACTCAAAGCCCATTTATTCTGAGCAGTGAGAGTCCCCGAAGGGGTTAATTCTGAGGAATCCTAAAGAGAGAAGCATTCCTCAGGAAATAACACTGGACTAGGATCTTCTCTTCATATTTATTCTCCAGGCCAGAAAGTTACAGAAAAGGAACATAGGTGGTTACAAAAGAACAGTAAGATAATTGTCATGGCAACAATCATTAGGTTTAGCTGAACCAAGGACGTCTGCCCTTAGAGCCAGCAACTTTTGCTGTGTTACAATTCATTATCTACAACAAAAACTTTAGCCTGGGAAAGTTTCCTGTCTTTCACAAGCTTAACATTTCTATGTGTAATTTTAAAAAGTTAGGCTATACCTGAAACTACAGAGCCTTGGATGCTAGGCCCTGTGAAATACATTTGCTTTGCTAATGTTAGTACCCTTCACATAAAATGAATGTTTTCTATTATATCTCTATCTCATATATCTATTAGTGCATGTTTTATAGCAACCATTCAAATAAAAGTGATGATAGAATAAAAATAAAATTCTGGTTTCTTAAGTCAAATAGGTATGGGTTTGAATTGGGATTTTTGCAACATGTTACTCTATAATTCTGCACACACAATTTGTCTTTTATTCTTAGTCTTCATACTTAAAGTGGTGAAATGGTCATATTGCAATTTTCCTTGTAGGAGTGCTATAAAAATTAGAAACAATGCATGTCACATAACACATAGTAGGTGTTTAATTAACTATTATAGTGATGGGAGTAGCAGCAGCAGCAGTTCAGTGTCCCAGTAACAGCAGCAGCTGTAATTCTATCACAAAGCAGAATTCTTCTGTTTTAAAATAGAATCTGTGAGGGAGTAAAACAAGTATGAAACTCCTAGAGTGCAGGTGAGCTCATATTTTTAAATTGGCATTTTAATAAGAGTACCAAGCAATAAGTCTATCATAATAAAGAATCTAGGCTCCTTATTTTGATTTTTTTATATCTGTAAATTGGTGAATTTAATACATTTATTGAATTTCATGTCAATATTTTAGTAAGTGTTTTGGAAAGATGCAGAATAATTAAGACATTGCCTGATCACAAAGGAGCCTAAAAATCATTCAGTAAGCTAAGAAAAGTAGAAGTAAAAACACTTAAAAATAAAAAGTAATTTTTGCTGACTGTAATATTAAAACCAATTAATAAATATTAGTAACTTTGAATAAATATCCAGAGTATCACTTTATATGAAATAATAACCCAAATTTCTGATAACTAAACATTATCAATTTAAACATGGAAGTGTATATTACACTTATTCTCTTTATGACCTTATCTAATATTCTGCTTTTTAACATCATTTTTATTGAATAGTTCCAAATTCAAATTTCCAGACTGGATTTTTCTCCTGAACTCCAGACTCACATACTCAACTCTCTGCTTAATATCCCCCACTATGTGCATAATACATGACTTAAACTTAAATGCCTAACATCGAACACTGACTTTTTCACCTTCACTGCGGTCTTCTCCATGTCAGTAAATAGAAACTACTTTATTCAATCAGCCAGTTTCTCAGACCAGAATTCTTAGTGTTGTTCTTGATTCCTTTCTTTCTGTTAACTCATTTCTAACACTGAATCCATCAGCAAATCTTGTTGGCCCTGCCCTTAGAATTCCTGGTCTCTCTTCTCCCCTATATTCTATTCTCCTCAAAGTAGTAGCCAGAGATCCTTTTAAAACATGTCAGAATTTATCAACCCTTGCTCAAAGCCCTCTACTGGCTACCTGTCTAACTCAGAGTAAAAACCAAATCTGCAATGGCAGACAAGGTTCTACGGCATGTGGCCCCAGTATCTTTCTCACCTCATGCCTGCACTGCCCCCTTATATATCGTGTTCTAGCCACACTTGACTCCCCTGATCTTTCTTGGACTCACTAAGGACTCAGGACTCTTGTTCTTTCTGCTGGGAACATTCCTCCCTGGTATTTGCATGGCTTACTTCCTCACCTGCTTCAGGCCTCTGTTTCAAGTTTTACCTTAATAGAGAGGCTCATCTTGTCTTTCTTATATAAAATGTCACCCCTGGCAGTCTCTCTCCTCTGTACTCCATAGCACTTATCATATTATATATTGATATAAAACATTTTTCTGTCTCTTCTTCCTAGAATGTAAGCCACAAGAGGACAGTGATTTTTCTCTTGTGTTTATTGTTTTAGCCACAGTGCTGACCTAGAACAATGCCTAGCACGTGATAAACACTTAAATATAAATCGAATAAATTATTTAGTAATTTTTAAAATAAATCTTATTTAATTGCAATAAGGGGAAACCAAAAGCAAATAGCAAGTATGACTATCTCAATATATTTTAATAGCCTGTTAACTTTGATATCAATAAGACCATTTGCTTATCATCAATTAATCATTTTGATAATTTCTATACTCCTAATTTCTAATTGCTGAGCTTATCCAGAACTATGTGTTGTATTTGTAATGTCTTGAATCTCTATTCCATTAAAATGACATTTATTGAAAATAAAGTTTCAACTTTAATTTGGCAATATGCACATTATCTTTGTAATATTCTTTCTTTCATTTTTTAATTGGTTATGAATTCATGAGATACAAAGATGATTGTCTCCCCTCGTGCTGTAGATGTGAAGGCCAGATCCATACTGGCAACATGCACCTTACCACAAATTGCGATTGTACCCTGTCTCCCCCACCCAATTATCCTCAACCTCCCTCCCCCTTCCCCTTTCCTCCAGTCCACTTTGTATCCCTAGTTTTGCTTTCTCCTCTGCAAGTCCAACACACCACCGTGGTCTTCCTTGCCTTCCTTCTTTCTCTCTTAGCTCCCACTTCTGAGTGAGGACATGTGGTATTTATCCTTCTGTGCTTTGCTTATTTCATTCAACCGTAGGGTCATCCAGGTTGCTGCAAATGGTAGAAATTCATTCTTTTTTATGGCAGAGTAGTATTCCATGGTGTATGTATCCAATCATCCATTGATGGACATTTAGGTTGGTTCCATGTCTTGGCTATTGTGAACAGAACTGCGATGAACATGGGAGTGCAGGTGTCCCTTCAACATGATGATTTCCATTCCTCTAGGTATATAGGCAGAAGCAGGATTGCTGGATTGTATGGAAGATCTATCTGTAGTTGTTTGAGAAAACTCCATGCTATTTTCCTTGGTGTTTGTACTAATTTACAGTCTCGCCAACAGTGTAGGAGCATTCCCTTCTTTCCACACCCTCACCAGCATTTGTTATTCACCATCTTTGTGACTATAGCCAAACTAACTGGGGTGAGTTGATATCTCAGTGTGGTTTTAATTTGCATTTCCCTCAGGAGAAGTAATGAGCATTTTTTCATGTACTTATTGGTCATTTGTATGTCTTCCTTTGAAAAATGTCTATTCAGCTCCTTTGCTCATTTTTTAATTGGGTTATTTGTCTTTTTACTGTGTAATTGCTTGAGTTCCTTGTATATTATGGATATTAATCCCTTGTTGGATGTATAGTTAGCAAAAATTTCCTTCCATTCTGTAATTTCTGTCGAGGTTCTATGTTCTATTTAATAGCTTCTCTTCTCAGCTTCAAAATTAGTCTTAAGGTACTATTTGCCTTCTTGTCATTTGTAAAAAATTAATCTGTCATCGTGTTTTTAAAAGCAAAGCGCTATTTTTCTCTACTTTGCAGAAGACAGGAAATGTTAAAGCAGTTCACAAAATTTCCATATGCTTTTCTGAAAGTCTTTCTACATATTGGAATAAGCTGAAGGGTCTTCTTATAAGGTTACCTTTTAAAAAAAATCATGAGTTACCATGATTTTCTCCACACTATCACATTCTTATAACCACTTTTATGAATGAGGTCCACCTTTCATATTACTTAGTAATTGTCTTGAATTTATAAACTAATTTCCAGGACTAGATAATATCAAAATGAACATTTCATAGTACTTTGAGAATATTTGAATGGTAGAGTTCTCCTCTACAGGTGCTAAGCACGTTAGTGAGTGTCAATAACTGCTTTTATGAATAGACTGTGTATCCATTCATGCACATATTCAGTTCTCCCTTCAATAAATATATATTGATCCACTAAGTGTATTAGGGTAGGTATTACTCAGGCCCTTTTCCCCAGTACATCCTTAAACCACCATCAGAATTATTTTTGCTAAATCCAAATCTGATTATTTTAACTCCCAGTTTAAAAAATCTCCACCAGTTTACTATCAACATCAAGAATAATTTTCAAATGCATTATTTGACATAAAAGATTTATTCTTCTATTTGCATCTTAAACATCACTGCATTTTAAAGTCTTATGCAAATACAAATAACAAATACTCTCAAATAACATGTCCTTTTATTTATCTCTACCAATGTAAACATTGTTACTTTTGCCTAGAAATTTCCTCCTCCTTCCTACTCTTTTTTTTAAAGGACAAATCTCACAACTCACCTCCTCAATCCCCTGTTCAGAAATACTCTCCTTGTCCACAGTGCTCTGATGGCGCATAGCCACGCTTCTACCAGAGTTCTTTGCATGCTATGTTGCATCTATCTCAAAGTGATGGAAGTGAAAGATGGGAATGTGAAAGAAGGAAGGAAAAGGAAACAAGGATAGAGTGATAGGCTGTAATAGGGAAGGTGGGGGGGGGGGGAAGGAAAGAAAGATAAGGAGAAAAGGTAAAGAGAAAAGACCCTGACATGCATCTTGATGTCCAAAAGGATTATAATTCTGTATTGTCAATCTCTAAACACAGTACACATACTGCCAGGACTACACTAAAATGCACAAAGAGAATGTGAATCCACAGGATTGATTTGTTAGTAATTCTTGGAATGTCAATTTTCTCTAAAGATTAGATTAAAAATAATTTATAGATAATCATATACATCATACAGGAGGCTGTTAAATGTGAAGGAATGGTTATGATATTCAAATTAGATTTGTGCTTATCTGGGTTTTTTCAAGCTGAGATCACCAATCCTTTATTCAAAGCTTGGCTTATGTATTTACCCTCTTATTCTAAGAGAAATAGTTGTCTTTAAATGATCGCAAACATTTTTGGTTTGTTTTATGTTCTTAATATGAACATAAGACATATTCGCAAATTTTAAAAGGAATAGTAAATCATAAAAAGAGACACAAAGCATCTGCTTGTACCCCATAAGTATGTACAATTACAATGTGTTGTCAATTAAATTTACAAAAAGAGAAATGAAAGGATATGAGACATCAGAGGAGAAAAAGAGCTACTCTCAGATAATTAGAGCACTGTTGATAAATGAACTTGAATATGATCTTGCAGAAGGATTAGGAGTAGGTATATGGGGGTGGAAACGTATGTCAGTTTGAATCCTCCAAAATACCAAATAGGATGATACATGCTAGAGATTTATCGGTGGAAACACTTACGAAGAATAAAGGGTGAAGGTATAAGAGCAGACAGGGAGAGCCTCAGAGCATGATGCAGGTCTTTCCCTTTCTAAAAGACAGGGAAAGAAGTATTGGGTAGGAAGAGCTTTAGACTACAGCACAGTTCTAAAAAAAGTCTCAGGCAGGATGATGAGAGTTCCCTCAACCAAAGTTACCTATTTGGGAAATA
>NW_007727279.1:317386-318779 GCF_000696425.1 Galeopterus variegatus | reverse complement strand
AGCTTATTTCTTATCCTATTTTTGAAAGCCGTGTATTAAATTATTTTTAAATCAACAAAAAATTTTTCTCTCTAACACATAGGTCAAACTTTTCATAGAATTTTTCCTTAAAGTGAGACACATAAAGAAAATGATATTTTAGCTTATTCTAAAATAATTAAATGACGATTGAGCAAATACATTTATTTCTATTTCATTTCTTCTCTTGGAGATAATAGTGGTGCAAATGAACCCAAATGAACAGGTCATCCAGTGCAACTTTACAACTGAATTGAAAGCATAATGGTACATATCTATATGGTAACTGTAGTAAAATAAATCACTATTAATCCTATTCAGTTATGAACCTAATATATAGAACATAAAAAAATATTGATGAGAAAATAGGAGTAACTTACTCTTTGGGGCTGATTTCCCTGAACACTCACCCATGCCACACACGTTTACACACTCAGCACGTGCATGCTTTCCCCCACCTCATCCCTGTCCCTTTGTGCTTGTTCTTCCTCCTCTTTTTGCTTTTCTTCATGTTTCCCTTTGCTTATTCCTTCTATTCCCATCCTGATCTTATGTAGTCTCTAAGCAATCCTGACCCATGGAATTGTTTTTCTTCATCAAGAAAGCTCTCATTGAGGCACCTCTTTTGGACAAATCCATTCAGTTTGGAGGCTGTACTTTTACCTAATAAATACAAAATTGCTTTGCAGATCTTGGCTGAAATTAGGAACTATGGCAGGTAAAACAAACACCTAGAAGACTCGAATCTTACAACGAGGTCGGTAAGCTTGAGAAGCTGATGACGAGGGCTGAGTTGGCCAAATTCCAGACCAAACAGTTGGGGTCTAAGATAAATAATCTTCATCTGCTTTTGGAATGCAGTTTTCACCAGTTGAAAGGAGTATTGAGGCACCATGTGAAGCTACTGCAGGCTTGTTTGTTGCTATAGGGCTGAGCCACTTACAAAAATCTATCTTACTTCCTAGAAAATCAAATCTAGCACTTTCACTTGCAGAGAGGAAGGGTTTCAAAAACAGCTGAAGTGAATTCCTTGTCTGACTAACAGGAACCTGATACTTAATTCCCTGGTTAACTTGAGATGAGCAGTAAAAACTCACTCAATATGCCATAGCCACAAAATTTGATGGCATTAATATTGGAAGCATTGCTATGCTTTGAGATGATTGCTGAAATTGTGTTAAAAGTCCTCAGGCTTAAACCAAAATGATTTTTAGTCTCTCTCCTCTTAGTCCAGCTGAGCTGTCAAGCTCCAAGACTCTGGCATAGAATAAGGAGGACATTATAGGTCTGAGAACGGCCTCAGGTTCCAGATGCCACATGTTTTTGCTTTAATGTCACATATTCCACATCACAGGACCTTTTCATTACAGGTGAA
>NW_007727279.1:307575-317136 GCF_000696425.1 Galeopterus variegatus | reverse complement strand
CACATGTTTTTGCTTTAATGTCACATATTCCACATCACAGGACCTTTTCATTACAGGTGAACAGCAAGTATACCGATGAGATCAGGGCTGAAGACAATCACATACCTCAATTTTTTCCCCTTTAGGAATTGCACAATTTTAAATGGTTAGAAATAATGCATTTTTCTCCACTTAAGCTTTTTTTTTTAAGGTTAAGATCTATAAATAAACATGATTCGAAATATTGTGCTTTAACAAGCCAAGCATAATATTCTTTAGAAAATTTGATAAGGCAAGGCACCCAGCTAAAGAAAGACAAGAAGTAAAAAGCATTAAAGATTACTAAGATTGTTCAGCTTAGCAAATGTTTTAAAAATTACTTTAGCCAGAAGAAGAGAAGAGAAACCAGATGGACTAGTGAAAAATTAATATTAGTAAATTCAATTGCCCAGAGGTTCCTTCTCATGCAAGCAGAATATAAGCCCCCTTATTAAATGAAAAGAGAAGGAAATCAATGGAAATCTTTTTGAAACCCTATTTGGAAATAAAAACTTTATGGGAAATGGAAACAATATGATGCTTACAAGATACTTATATTTTCAATTCTGTAATAAGTGTAATCTCAGTTCAGGCTGTTTTTGCTGTTCGTTCAGGATCATTCTTGCTGTTTCTTCCACACAGACTGAAAGAAGCTGATGGATCATCCTTGACCTCTTGTTTTCCTTCCCACTCTGTGTTCAACCCATCAGCAAGTCCCATTTTTGCTACCTTAACATAGATTCTGACTCTCCACACCTCCCCACCTCCATTGCCAACACTCTCGTGCAAACACTGTCTCTAGCTTGGATGCCTGCAGTCCTGACTGCTCTCCCCACTTCCACTGTCCCCTATGGTTTTGTCTGTACACAGCAACCATATGCAAAATAAGTCAAAATCATGGTCCTGGTTGAAACTCTTCGGTGATGCATGATATAAAATGTGTGTATAAATGCTTGTATTGTTTGTAAGTTCATGAAGGATGTATTGTAAGGTACTAACTTTACTTCTACAAGGAGAAAAATGGGTGCTCAGATGATGAAAGTTTTATTAATATGTTATTTTCCTATTTCACTTATTACAAGAGCATAGTATTTTATAATTTGAAAAATATCAAATTAGATTATTAAATTTTTTTCAGAGACAATGGTAGGCTAATTGGACGGGAAATGGTGTTAATCTGGAACTCTACAAGCATTTTAAAATTAATATAATGAATGGTATAATCTATTCTGTACATATGAATCTGCATTTCCATTTCACCTGCAAAAATTCTGTCACCCTTTGCCTCTGAGGCATACCAAAAATATATGATAAAATGATAAAACAGGATTCAGAACAACATCTGTTTGGGTTTTCCAGATTTTCTCTTTTATTTTCACCCCACAAGGTGAAAATGGGGACTATTTCCCAGGTTGGAGACTCAATCCCTGGGTTTCAGGCTTTTTCTATTTTTCTCTAACTTCCTCCCTTTTTCTCTGTCTCCAGCTGTTCTTGCACTTTTTGGTTTCAGTTCTATAAACTCACAAACAGTTTAAGTTTTGAATCACCATTACTGGTATCAGATCACACAGGAAAATTTGATGTGTCTCATAGGCAGTGTTAAAATACAGGACATAAGCAATAAAAAGTATCATTATATGCAAGGCCATGCTGCTCTCTGGGAGAGGGTCACAGTTTGACCTTACAAAATGTTCCAAAACATTCTTACTGTGTTGAAAAATATCATTTCAGACATTATATCATGTTCCTATCTACACCAACACATTAGGCTTAGGAAAAATTAACTCAAGTTGGAAATGCTTGCTTCATATACATATTGACAGATAAAAATCTTTAAAAACTAAGCAAGATTAAACAGATAATATCTGGCCATTTTATATGAAGAATGATTCAGATCCAAAACCAAAACATTCATTTGTCATGCAATTTAAGGGCCACCTCTACATTCTAAATATAATAAAAAGATCCTAGATGCTCTATTTGGCTATCTGCTTTACAGGTAAAATCACAATTACTAATGCTACTGCATCTATAAGTTACAGTTTTCTCATCTGCACATTCACCTCGTAATAAAATAGCTCTCATAACTGTGATGAGAATGTGTAGTGCATTAGCTGGAATTGCAGGCTATGGAGGAAGACTGTAGGTTTGAATTCCTTTATTTCTCTCATTAACTAATATAAACCTAAGCAATCTACTTTATCATTCTATACTTCAATATTCCCATGTGTAAATTATAGATAATGATATCTATCTCATAGGATTAGTGTACAGATTAAATAAGTTGAAACAAGTAAAGCTTTTTGATGGTGCTCACTGACACTGAATACATTTTAGTTATTATTATTGCCATTTTATGACTATTTATGCAAAGCACTAATATAGCAAGTGACATATACTGTAGTTGATATTCAATAAGTGCAGTTTCCTTCCTAGATTGGGACAAGTATATGGCATTGGCAATTATCTTTAAACCTGTTAGTTATCCTTTCTGATATTTTTTACTTCCTTTCAGCTTTGTTACACTCAATACAAAGAAGTTTAGTGTCTTCATTCTGGGTTTTTCATACTTTGCTGCCTGCCTCCCACTGGGTGTCCACTCTGAGCCACACTTCTAGTAATGCATCTGCGCATATCCCATATTCTAAGTACTTGTAATGCTCCCATCCATTTCCTTCTTCTCTGTTAGCCTAAAAACACAGAGATTTAGACATAGATTTATACTAAAATGCTCTTATAGCCACCTCAAATTCATTATGCACAAAGCAGAAATTTTTCTTCTGTCACATACTTTTGGTATTTCCACTTAAACACAAAGACAAAAATCACAATCACTTACCAAATTACTGATGTTGGAAACAAATCTCTAATGTTTTTAGTATCTCTAGAATTCAGTCCCTTCTTTGTACCTTCACAGCTGCTACCTTAGTGCCAGTTTTCATTAGAACTCTTCTTGATTATTTTAACAGCATTAAGCAGCATTACCCATGCAGACAGCTGTTAACAACTCGATGATTCTTTAACTCCTTGTCACAGTAACTGAACCCCTATATCGTTGAGTGGAGCAGTGTATAATAGCTTCTGTTCCATTTTGGGGTAGTCAGTACAATCTCAGTTGTCTTCTGGAGGTGAACTTGAGAATTTTAGCCATGCACTAAAAGGATGACAGAGAAGAATGCCAGGTCGCTGATGATGGTGATGGTGGAGCCTCCATGTCCCGTATCTGTATACCTTTGCACTTAGCCACTGCTGTTTTGTGGTTTCTATTAAGTGTAGCCAATCTTAATCAATCTAGTTTACATACTGTATCTTCAATCCAATCTTCATTCTTGGAAAGACTTTCTAAGTGTACATGTAACTGTGTCCATCTCATGCTTAAAATACTTAATTTTAAATCATTAATCCCTACTTTTTAGAAGATAAAATTGAAACTCTTTAAGTGTACATGTAACTGTGTCCATCTCATGCTTAAAATACTTAATTTTAAATCATTAATCCCTATTTTTTGGAGGATAAAATTGGAACTCTTTAGATTGCTACTTACTATTCTTTATTATATGATCCTCGCTTAGGTCTTCAACTTCATCTTTAACCTTTTTCCAACTCAGGATCCCTTCCCAGATACACCAATGACATGTAGATCTCGAAAAAGTCATGTGTGATCTTTCAAATTTCACTTTGAAGCCCTTTCTTGGCTCTTTTAGGACTTCGTGGGTTCCTTTATCAATAGCTTTTATTCCTTTTATTTATAATTTTCTATTTATCATTTGCCTCCATTCCAACAGGACAGAGATAGGTTTTCTTGGAGACAGATGCAATGTACTATATTTTTATATTTCCCCATTGTTGCAAGTTAAATGAAAAATAGCAAGCATTCCATAAATATGTGTTGCATTATTGATTAGAATTTATGTTGACTAAATTCTCAAGGAAAAGCTTTCCATCTGTAGGTTCCATCAATATCTTTTCAGACATACCCAAGAAATTCTCTTTTTTATGACAATGTCTAATTTGGTGTACAATGGAATAGAAAATTTATTGAGCTCTTTTGATGTCTGGATATGGTGCTGAGCAATTTACGTGAATTTTCTCATGCAACTTTAAAATAGCATGATGAGGTAATTAATATTATTATCCTCTTCATTTTGCATTTAGGCAATATATAAAGTTAGAAAAACAAATGAATTGCCCAAGATTACACAAGTAGTGAATTATGAAGCTAAGGTTTGATCCCTGGCAGTGAGACTCTAGAGATCCATGTGTTGCACTGTCTCCCTGGTGTAGTTGCTAATTGCTGGGCACTGGAACCCAACTAAACCTGGGTTTGAATTGTGCTCTACAACTTATTACCTATGTGACTTCAGGCAAGCTACTTAAACTCTATGCACCAAATTCTTTACTTGTAAAATGGAAATAATAGTTACCCCTCTCTTTGATTTGTTGTAAGAATTAAATGTGTTGGTGTTTAGATTTCTCTAAATATTTTTTTCCTAGAATATGGGACCTCTTTGCTCATTTGTATTTTGAGGCATTTACTTAGGGAAAGTTGAGATAAGATGTCATGTGTTTTTTCCATGAAAATATTAGTTTTATTCAGTTTTCAACCTTGGATGGTTGTAAAATGCCAGAAGTGTCAAGTGTCCCTCTTAATGTTCTCCTGTGCTTCAGTAGCAAGACCAGGGTGTTAACCACAATGAAATGTAGCATTTGTTCCAGTCCATATGATAGATTAACCAAATCCTCTCATAATTAAATGAGAGGGTCAGTTAATCATGCATATTCAATGAAATGATAAAAACATTCATATCTCCAAAGTCTTCACTTTAGTTGTTTCTGACTGATTGAACACAAATTTCCTATTTTGTTAACCAGAACTGGTAATAAAAATAGATTTATTGCTTCATCTGAAATTTTTACGTCTGCATCAACACTTTAAACAATATTAAAAACACTTTTTGAGCAAAATATTTAGAATCTTCCTCTTAGTCAAAAATGACTTACAGAAGGAATATCCAACATCTAAGACTGACTGGAAAAGTAATTACTAGTAATAATGCATATGTTCAAGAATGGTAGCATTACTCTATGTGTGAAGGTATGAAGAAAAATCAAGAATTGAACTATGAACAGATCTCAAATAAGCAACATAACTTTATATCTCAAGGAACTAGAAAAAGAAGAACAAACTAAGTCCAATGTTAGTAGAAGAAAGGAAAAAATAAAAATCAGAACAAAAATAAATTTAGTATAAACTGTAAAAACAATAGAAAGGATCAACAAAACTAAGAGTTGATTTTTGTAAGGATAAACAATCAACAAACTTTTAGCTACACTAAGAAAAAAAGAGAGACGACTCAAATAAAAACAGAAATGAAAGGGGAGACATAACAACTGACACCATGGAAGAACAAAGAATTTATGAGAGACTCACGTGAACACTTATATGCCAACAAATTGAATAATATAAAAGAAATGGATAAATTCATAGACACATACAGTGTACCAAGACAGAATCACGAAGAAACAGAAAATTTGAACAGACCAATAATGGGTAAAGAAATTGAATCGGTAATCAAAAACTTCCCAACAAAGAAAACCCAGGACTTGATGACTTCACTGTTGAACTCTACCAAACATTTAAAGAAAAACTAATGCCAATCTTTTTCAAACTCTTCCAAAAAAAAAAAAAAAAAAAAAAAACTGAACAAAAGGAAACACTTCCAAACTCATTTTACTATGTTGCCATTACCTTGATACCAGAGCTAGACAAAGACATTTCAAAAGCAGAAAATTATGGGCCAATATCCCTGCAAAAGCAGAAATTATGGGCCAATATCCCTAATGAACATAGATGCAAAAATCCTAAACAAAATACTAGTAAACCAAATTCAACAGCACATTAAAAGAATAATTCATCATGATCAAGTAGGATTTATCCCAGGAATGCAAGAATGGTTCAACATGTGTAAATCTGCAAATGTGATACACCACATTAACAAAATGAAGGACAAAAACCACACGATTATCCTAATAGATGCAGAAAAAGCAACTAACAAAATTCAACATACTTTTATGATCTACTTAAACTCTATGCACCAAATTCTTTACTTGTAAAATGGAAATAATAGTTACCCCTCTCTGTGATTTGTTGTGAGAATTAAATGTGTTGGTGTTTAGATTACTCTAAATAATTTTTTCCTAGAATATGGGATCTCTTTGCTCATTTGTATTTTGAGGCATTTACTTAGGGAAAGTTGAGATAAGATGTAATGTGTTTTTTCCATGAAAATATTAGTTTTATTCAGTTTTCAACCTTGGATGGTTGTAAAATGCCAGAAGTGTCAAGTGTTCCTCTTAATGTTCTCCTGTGCTTCAGTAGCAAGACCAGGGTGTTAACCACAATGAAATGTAGCATTTGTTCCAGTCCATATGATAGATTAACCAAATCCTCTCATAATTAAACGAGAGGGTCAGTTAATCATGCATATTCAATGAAATGCTAAAAACATTCATATCTCCAAAGTCTTAACTTTAGTTGTTTCTGACTGATTGAACACAAATTTCCTATTTTGTTAACCAGAACTGGTAATAAAAATAGATTTATTGCTTCATCTGAAATTTTTACTTCTGCATCAACCCTTTAAACAATATTAAAAACACTTTTTGAGCAAAATATTTAGAATCTTCCTCTTAGTCAAAAATGACGTACAGAAGGAATATCGAACATCTAAGACTGACTGGAAAAGTAATTACTAGTAATAATGCATATGTTCAAGAATGGTAGCATTACTCTATGTGTGAAGGTATGAAGAAAAATCAAGAATTGAACTATGAACAGATCTCAAATAAGCAACATAACTTTACATCTCAAGGAACTAGAAAAAGAAGAACAAACTAAGTCCAATGTTAGCAGAAGAAAGGAAAAAATAAAAATCAGAACAAAAATAAATTTAGTATAAACTGTAAAAACAATAGAAAGGATCAACAGAACTAAGGGTTGATTTTTGCAAGGATAAACAATCAACAAACTTTTAGCTACACTAAGAAAAAAAGAGAGACGACTCAAATAAAAACAGAAATGAAAGGGGAGACATAACAACCGACACCATGGAAGTACAAAGAATTTATGAGAGACTCATGTGAACACTTATATGCCAACAAATTGAATAATATAAAAGAAATGGATAAATTCATAGACACATACAATGTACCAAGACAGAATCACAAAGAAACAGAAAATTTGAACAGACCAATAATGGGTAAAGAAATTGAATTGGTAATCAAAAACTTCCCAACAAAGAAAACCCAGGACTTGATGACTTCACTGTTGAACTCTACCAAACATTTAAAGAAAAACTAATGCCAATCTTTTTCAAACTCTTCCAAAAAAATAAAACTGAACAAAAGGAAACACTTCCAAACTCATTTTACTATGTTGCCATTACCTTGATACCAGAGCTAGACAAAGACATTTCAAAAGCAGAAATTATGGGCCAATATCCCTAATGAACATAGATGCAAAAATCCTAAACAAAATACTAGTAAACCAAATTCAACAGCACATTAAAAGAATAATTCATCATGATCAAGTAGGATTTATCCCAGGAATGCAAGAATGGTTCAACATGTGTAAATCTGCAAATGTGATACACCACATTAACAAAATGAAGGACAAAAACCACACAATTATCCTAATAGATGCAGAAAAAGCAACTGGCAAAATTCAACATACTTTTATGATAAAAACTGTTAGCAAAATAGGTATAGAAAGGATATACCGTAATGCAGCAAAGTCCATATATGACAAATGCATAGCTAGCATAATACTCAATGGAGAAAAGCTTTTCCTCTAAGATCAGAAACCAGACAAGGATGCTCACTCTTGCTACTTCTATTCAACATATTACTGAAAGTCCTAGCCTGAGCAATTAGGCAAGAGTAAGAAAGAAAATGCATCCAAATAGGGAAGAAAGAAGTTAAATTGTCACTGTTTGTATATGGCACGATCTTATATATAGAAAACTCCAATGACCTCACCAAAAACTGTTAGAACTAACAAACAAATCAGTAAAGTTGCAGGATACTAAATCAACATATAAACATCTGTAGCATTTCTATAAGTAACAGCAAACTATCTGAAAACAAAATCAAGAAAACAATCCTATCTACAATAGCATCAAAAATAAAATAAGATACTTATGAATAAATTTAACTAAGGAAGTGAAAGATGTCTATACCAAAAAATATAAAACATTGCTAAAAGAAATTGAAGATGACACAAAAAAATGATAAGATATATTGTATTCATGGACTGGAAGAATTAATATAGTTAAAACGACGATACAACACAAAGCAGTCTACAGATTCAACGCAATTCCTATCAAAATTCCAATGAATTTTTCACAGAAATAGAAAAAGCAAGCTTAAAATTTGTATAAAACCAGAAAAGACCCTGAATACCCAAACAATCCTGAGCAAAAAGAATAAAGCTGAAGGTGTCACACTAGTTGACTTCAAAATATACTACATAGATATAGTAATCAAAACAGCATGGTACTGGCATAAAAACTGACACATAGACCAATGGAACAGAATGAAGAGCCTAGAAATAAACCCATGTATTAATGGCCAATTGATTTTTGACAAATGTGCCAAGAACATACAATGGGGACATGTCAGTATCTTCAATAAATGGTGTTGAGAAAACTGGACATCCAAATGAAGAAAAGTGAAATTAGACCCTTTTCTCTTACCATATACAAAAATAAATTCAAAATGGGTCAATTACTAATGTAATATCTGAAACTATAAAACTACTACAAAAAAATACAGGATATATATTCCATAACATTTGACCTGGGCAGTAAGTTTTTGGATATGACCCCCAAAACACAGGCAACAAAAGCAAAAATAGACAAGTAGTATTGCATCAAACCAAAAAGCTTCAGCACAGCAAAGAAAGCAATCTACAGAGGGAAGAGACAACCTGCAGAATGAGAAAAAGTATTTGTAAACCATTCATCTGATAAAGGATTAATATCCAAAATATATGAGGAACTCAAACCACTCAATACCAAGAAAACAAATAACTTGGCTTAAATAAATAGGCAAAGGACCTGAATAGACTTTTCTCAAAAGAAGAAATATCAGTGGCCAACAGGTATAGGAGAAAACACTCAACATCCCCTATCATCAGAAAATGCAAATTAAAACCACAATGAGATACTACCTCACACCTGTTAGAATGGCTATAATAAAACAAACAAACAAAAACCAAAAATAAGTTTTGGTGGGGATGTAGAGAAAAGGAAACCCTTGCACATTGTTGGTAAGAATATAAATTAGTACAACTATTATGGAAAACAGTATGGAATTTCCTCAAAGTATTAAAAATAGAATTGCCATATGATCCAACAATCATACTACAGGTGTGTATCAAAGGAAAAAAAATCAGTATGTCAAGGAGATATATGCACTCCCTTGTTCATGCAGCATTATTCACAATAGACAAGATATAGAATCAACTTAAGCGTCCATCAATAG
>NW_007727279.1:306174-307123 GCF_000696425.1 Galeopterus variegatus | reverse complement strand
AAAAAAATCAGTATGTCAAGGAGATATATGCACTCCCTTGTTCATGCAGCATTATTCACAATAGACAAGATATAGAATCAACTTAAGCGTCCATCAATAGATAACTGGATAAAGAAAATATAGTAGAATACTATTCAGCCTTAAAAAAGAAGGAAATCCTGTCATTTGCAACAATGTGGATGAACACCGAGGACATTATGTTAAGTGAAGTGAGCCAGACACAAACAGATCAAGTTATCATATGATCTCCTTATATATGGAGTCTAAAAATGTTGAATTCAGAAGTAGAGAGTATAATGTTGGGTAACAGAGGCTGAGGGCTGAGCAGAGGTTTGAGGAGATGTTTATCAAAAGATACAAAATTTCAGTTACATAGGAGGAATAAGCTTAAGAGATCTATTGTACAACATGATGACTATAGTTAAAAACAATGTACCGTATTTTTGAAAATCACTGAGTAGATTTTAAGCGTCCTCACCACAAAAAATAAGGATTTGAGGTAAGGGATATGCTAATTAGCTTGACTGAGCCATTCCATAATGTTTATGTATTTCAAAACATCATGTTGTGCATGATAAATATATATGATTTTTATTTGTCAATTAAAATAAAACAAAAAAAGAATTGAGCTATGTGAAAATGAGACTTGATATTAACACAAAGTATTTTTGGGAAATGATGGAGCATCTGTTTTAAGAGACACCACTAAAATTAATGGGATGTGAGATTGCAATACAGCAACTTTCAAAACAACATTAATGGGTAACACTCAAGTTCTTTTAAAGGAAAGCTGTAAAATTTTAAAGTGGGGCCATTGTTTAGGAATATAACTGTCAATTACATATAGTAATGTGACAATTACCACTACTTTTCAACTCTAAGAGTAGTCAGCTGCAGTCTTTTTTAGTTTCTCTGTCAGAAACTGAGTGACTAGAACTCAAAACCCATA
>NW_007727279.1:304796-305845 GCF_000696425.1 Galeopterus variegatus | reverse complement strand
CAGCTGCAGTCTTTTTTAGTTTCTCTGTCAGAAACTGAGTGACTAGAACTCAAAACCCATAAACACAGATCTGTTTCCAGGCAGGCATGAAGTCCCCTCCCTTTGTAATTATGGCATCATTCCTTTAATAGAGGAACCAAGAAATTAACAATTAGTCTCCAGAGGCAGGAGAATTTGTTGAAATTCTGAAAACTGTATGCTTACTTTTTACTTACAGACCCCAAGACCTAGACTAACAGCTTTAGAAAATAATTGCCTTTATTGCTATCGTTCCAGAGGAGGTGCTCAGAGTCCTTCAGTCACATAGGACTTTAAGAACTGTTTTATGACTTAATTTGTTTTAGCTGGGAACATAGCATCTTTTGATCACTTTTTTTGACACCCACCCCACTCAGCAAGGCCCCCTCCATCCTTCAGGTTTCTGGCTCCTTCTAGATGGGAAGTCCTAGGTACTAGCATCTGAGAATTAGCCTTGCATTTGCCGTGCATGCATTCACTACTGTTATTTTACAGCCTTCCCTTTCTTTCCATCATTGAAACTCTGATGGGTCTGATTTTATTTGTCCTTTGGCAAAATAATTGCTGCTAATAGGTTATTTCTAACAGGCCCTTCTAATTATAAACCAATTATTAATAGTAAGCATTTTATAGTTAATTGATAACTTAAAAAGCCTCTGTATTTTTCTGTATAATATTTCCCTTTTAGAATTAAACTATACTTTACATAAAGGTGATATCTGATACATTTGCGAGGTTTACATGTTAAATTATAACCTGACTTCTTTAGAGAATGAATGTTGCTCAATCTTTCCTGCCCTTTACAAATTTTCTCCATTTTCCTGCCGTAGACTGCTGAGGTAGGTGAATTGAGAGTATAATAATATATTACCATACCATAGGCAAACATATTCAATAAATGGGTATAGAAAATAATTTTTGATGAAAGAAAGTGCTAGCAAATCTTATTTCTACTAAGACAATTGCTACCTTTTTTTTTTTAATAATGGAAGAGTTCAAACACACCGGAAAACAGTCATACAGCAATAACC
>NW_007727279.1:301513-303111 GCF_000696425.1 Galeopterus variegatus | reverse complement strand
CATTTGCTCATTTTTCAATCAGATGTTTTGTTGTTGTTGTTGAGTTGAATTCTTTGTATATTCTGGATACTGTTGGCTATATAGTTTGCAAATATTTTCTCCCATTCTGTGAGTTGTCTCTTCGTTCTGTAGATTGTTTCCTTTGCTGTGCAACAGATGATTGGATGAAAAAAAATGTGGGATATATACACAATGGGATACTATGCAGCCATAAAAGAGAATGAAATCCTGTCATTCATGGCAACATAGATGAGCATGGAGGTCATTATGTTAAGTGAAACAAGCCAGGCACAGAAAGATAAATGTTGTGCATTCTCACTCATATGTGGAGGAGAAAAGTGTTGATCTCATAGAAGTAGAGAGTAGAACAGTGGTTACCAGAGATTGGGAAGTGTAGGAGGACAGGGGGATAGGGAGAGTTTGGTCAATGGATACGGAATTACAGCTAGATGTGNTAATATTTCCCTTTTAGAATTAAACTATACTTTACATAAAGGTGATATCTGATACATTTGCCAGGTTTACATGTTAAATTATAACGTGACTTCTTTAGAGAATGAATGTTGCTCAATCTTTCCTGCCCTTTACAAATTTTCTCCATTTTCCTGCTGTAGACTGCTGAGGTAGGTGAATTGAGAGTATAATAATATATTACCATACCATAGGCAAACATATTCAATAAATGGGTATAGAAAGTAATTTTTGATGAAAGAAAGTGCTAGCAAATCTTATTTCTACTAAGACAATTGCTACCTTTTTTTTTTTTTAATAATGGAAGAGTTCAAACACACCGGAAAACAGTCATACAGCAATAACCAGTTCACCAATTCAACAAATATTTGCTGAGCACCTACTTCGCATGAATTGTTGGAGGTATTAAACAGGAGCTGTGAGCAAGAGGAACAAAGTCCCTGACCCCATGGAATTTACATTCTCATAGAGGAAACATACAAGACACAAAATATGAATAAATATAGTAAAATGTCAGGTTATAAATGATATAAAGAAAATATAAAGCAAACTAAATGTATAGAAAATAAGTGTATAGAACTAAGTGTATAGAATATGTTATACATGGTGATCACAGAATGCATTTTTGAGAAGGTGACATTTAAGCCAAAGCAGGATAAAAGGAGTCCTTGAACTAAACATATTTCTGGAGGAGTCTTCTAGGTGGAAGAAACAGCAAGAGCAAAGATTGTAAGCATTCTGTATCTTGTGAATAGTGCAGTGGTAAAAGACAAAAGGAGTGCAGGTATCCTTTTGAAATACTCATTTTCTTTTCCTTATATGTATATCCAGTAATGGGAATGCTGGATCATATGGTAGTTTTATTTGAAATTTTGAGGAACCTCTATACTATTTTCCATAATGGCTATACTAATTTACACTCTGAGCAACAGTGTATGAGTTCCCTTTTCTCTTCGTCCTTGCCAGCATTTTTTTATTTTTGTCTTTTTGATAAAAGCTGTTCTAACTGGGGTGAGATGATATAGCATTGTGGTTTTGATTTGCATTTCCCTGATGAATAGTGATGTTGAGTATTTTTGTATGTCTTCTTTTGAGAAATGTCTTTTAAGATCATTTGCTCATTTTTC
>NW_007727279.1:296498-300438 GCF_000696425.1 Galeopterus variegatus | reverse complement strand
CAACATAGATGAGCATGGAGGTCATTATGTTAAGTGAAACAAGCCAGGCACAGAAAGATAAATGTTGTGCATTCTCACTCATATGTGGAGGAGAAAAGTGTTGATCTCGTAGAAGTAGAGAGTAGAACAGTGGTTACCAGAGATTGGGAAGGGTAGGAGGACAGGGGGATAGGGAGAGTTTGGTCAATGGATACGGAATTACAGCTAGATGTGAGGATTAAGTTCTAGTGTTCTATAGCACTGTAAGGTGACTATAGTTAATAATTTATTGTATAATTTAAAATAGCTAGAAGAAAGGATTTTGAATGTTTCCAACACAAAGAAATGACATATGTTTGAGGTGGTGAATATGCTAATTACTCTGATCTGATTATTCCACATTGTATACATGTACCCATATATCACATTGTACCTCATAAATATGTACCATTATTATGTGTCAATTAAAAAAAAGATTATAAGAAAGAGTATTTGTGACTTATTTGGAGAAATGCTATTGAGTTGTTTGGGAAATAGTTAGAGGCCAGGTCATGTGAAGCCCAGTAAATTATAGCAAGGAATTAAGATGTTAAGAGCATGGTACACCAATAGAGTTTTCTGTTTGGGAGTGACATATTCTTATTTACATTAGCCTTCGGGCTGAGGGAGAATGGGTGTAGAAGGAGGCAGTTAGTTTTGGGTATGTTAAATTTGCAATGTAGAATAGGCCATTGCATCACATGAATCAGGAGTTCTAGGGAGAGGTCAAGAACACAGGATCTATCTGGGGGTATTCAGCAAATAGAGATAGTATCTAAAACCACAGTATAGGATAGATCACGTAAGAATCATTACACATAGAGAAAAGCAGCTGTTCATGTATCCTAGGGTTTCCCCACATGTTGGTCAGAGAACATAATATGAGAACATAACATATTGAAAATCAAATTTTCACAAGGTAGCAAGTGGTCACTTGTGTCAAATGCTGCTGAGAGGCCAAGCAAGATGAGTACCAAGTAAACCACTGGATTTGCAACCTAGAATTTACTGTAGATTTTTTTACAAGATTGTTTTTAATGAAACAACTACAAATAAAGCTTAATAGAATCAGATTACTCCTCAAAATTTTTATAAAGTTAATGTTTTGCCTCATTTGCTTCAAATCTGTTTTTAAAATAAGTAAAATTTTACACAGCTACATTTGAAACCTTCCTATCTCTTTACCTGCCTTCTTCCCTGAATTCTAACCACTATCCTGGATTGTTTCTATTCATCTTGTCTGTGATTTTATGCTTGTAATGATAAATTTTTTTGTGTGCTTTTAACAATTACACCATGATTATCAAATTTCTACCTATCATTTTTTGATTTTGTTCTTAAAGCTTATTATGGATTGAATTGTGTGCCCCAAAGTTAAATGTGTTGGAGGCTTGGTCCCCACCATGACAGTGTTAAGAGGGTGGGGAATCTATTATGGTAATTGAAAGGTGAGGCCTTGAAGAGGTGATTAGATTGTGAGGATCATGTCCAAGAAAATGGATTAATCCATTGATAGTTTAATAGTAGTCATGAGCGTGGTCATGAGGAGTTAGTCTCTTTTTCTGCTCTGCCATTCTGTTGTGTGAGATCCCTGAATTGCTGTCACCATAAACACGGCCTTCACCAGGTGTGTTCCCTGGACTTTGGACTTCCCAGCCTCTGAAACTGTAAATGATAAATATCATTTCTTTATAAATTACCCAGTTCCAGGTATTTTGTTATAAGCAACAGAAATGGACTAATACAAAGTTAATTTTAAAATGTACAGGTTTTCCATTTTAATACACATATACACGTATGTATTAGTAAATTTGTTTTGATTATCATAAAGTACCCATTGATCACTCTAATTTATGTATTTCCCAGTTGATAAATGTTTATGTTTCTTATATCTTTGCTATTAAAAAGTGATATAAAAAGCATTCTTGTATATGTCTTCGTGTGCACATGTGGGGAAGCTTTTAGCATATAACCTTAGAAGGATAATTGCTGGTATTTACATCTATTTTATCTCACATGGTCAACTTTTTTTTCCTCCCCCAAAACAAGATAGGAGTGTTTCTGTTAAATTAGTCATTTTGTCTTTCACGTCTTCTCATTCCATCCTATTTTCTCTACGTGTGATTTCCTATATCTATCTTCCACTACCCTATTATCCCTTTAACTGCATTTAGTTTGTTGCTTATTGAATTCGCTATGTTGTTAAATGCAATACTTACATTTTTAATTTCAAAAAAGCATATTTGGTTATTTGAAAAAACCTACTTTTTCTATTTTATAGATGTCTATTCTGTGGGAATATCCTGTGAACTGTGATTTGAAACTGTAATTATGAAACAAGTTAAGGTTACTTCTGCTTTTGATGGCCCTGGGAAAGTTTATGGACATTTCTGTCTTTATGATACATGTACCTACATGATTGCACACTTGTGAGTTAGGTCTTGTAAGTCTAGGGTCTCAATTTCCACTACTTTAAAAATGTATTTTATCTATATTTCCATGTGCTTGTACCAGAATGGGTGGCATGTGCTCTAGCACAGTCTGCTTTGTTGCTAGAGTCAGCATACTTCATTGCTGCTGAATTTTACATTTGATTAAGTTCTATTTGTCACTCATTACATTCTAATACCATTTCTATTTCCATGTCATTTTCTATTATTAAATTCATCATGCTTTCCTAGTACTTCTACCTTTTTTGGGTAAGCCTGCTGTGCTCATACTCTGGGGGAGGTTGGAAAACAGCTCTTTGGGGATTATATTCCCTGGGCATGTCTAGAAAGACATGTTAGTTGGGGAGTTTCTTAATTGATGGTGTTTTTAGACCTGAATCTAAACACTTGGTAAAATAATTTGTTTATATTTTAGGCAAGTTTTGAAAGCAGAGTGAAATTTAGTACTTAAACTTCTGAGAAAGCAACTTACTATTCTAAAAATTAATATGCATTCAATATCCATTAACTTTTAAAACATAGTATTGACTTTATTATCTTTCTCTGGCAGGTCACAAAGGTTAGCAATGCATTGTACGACTGACTGCACTGATTTCATCACAAGGCATTATGTCATCTGGATTGTGGAGGTGCTGTTTATAGGTCCTATGTGTACCAGAAATTGGCTCGCTGTCCATGGAAATAACAAAGTGTTCGTCCTCATCAGGTGAGGCTTCTCTTTGTATCCATTCCATTGTGAAACAATATCTTACTTATGGCACAGCTACAGAGCCTGTAAATAGACTTGGGATTCTTACTGATGGGGACAAAAACAACATTATTTTCTTGCCTTGTTTAATAACAAAAAGAAATTCCTAAGAACTGTGTATGCAGGAGAAAGCATAAACGTTATGTTGCTGCTTTGGAGCTACTACTTTTTCACCAATCACTGTGAAAGACAATGAACCAACTCAAAAACTTGAATCTTCACTATCCTGAATATTCTCTCTGCAGATTTCAATTTTTCAACTCAGTGTAAGTGAGAAAAAAGTCCTTTCAGCTTTATGCTCAATGAGTAACTTCCTGGTGCCCATTCTGAATTGAATTTTGCACTTTAAAATAAGTTTTTTTTCCAATGCCAAATGATATTTCTCAATTATATGCTCTTTGTTAATCAGGTCTAAGCAAATCTTTGAAAAATACACTGGAGTTCACGTGATTCCCTGAGGACTGTTTCAAGGCCAATGAAAACAGAAGATTGATACGACACTCCTGTACTACATCCCAAAGTGACTCAGAGCCAGGATTTAATGGCTTCATAAGCAGTTAATATGAATGATGCTATTCGTGAAGAAATTTTACTGAAATAATTAATTGGGTACACAGATTCTTCTTCAATATGGCATCACTCTATCATTCCTGAAGGGAAAATATAGTGAGAGTCACACATGCAGATAAGTTACTAAGCCAAAATAAATAGGCATGATTTTTTT
>NW_007727279.1:291966-294981 GCF_000696425.1 Galeopterus variegatus | reverse complement strand
TAATTTTCTAAACAGATTTTAGATATAATAATATTAATATTACATTTCTATAACGATTCATGCTTATGAAGTGCTTTCTCATCAATCATCTCTTAGGATGTATGTAAAATTGTATATTGCACATGACCAAGAGTTCAAAATAAATCTGGGGAACAATGAAATTGATGCTATTACTTATTATTTTTATCTGTATCCTGGATCTATGGACCAGAATGTGTTAGTGACACAACACTGGAAGGAATGAACTGCATCTGGAAGGACAGGATTAAATCTCTCAAGCTTCATGATAATGAGAGGATAGGTTAGCCATAAATAGAAGTGTCCCTGTAGGGAAAAGTGTCCAAGGTGAAATTATAAAGGAGGCAAAGATTATTTTCTGAAATCTGCATCCTCCTTTATCCTTCAAGGCTATGAGCTCTGGGATCTCTGTCTACTCTCTCTCTCTCTCAATATTTCTCTAACATTTCTATTAGATACTTTGGTAGGCAGAATGATGGCCCTCCAGAGATGTCCAAATCCTAATCCCCAGAGCCTGTGAATATGTTGCTTTATATGGCAAAAGAGACTCTGCAGATGTGATTAAGGTTACAAACTTTTAGCTGAGGAGATTAGCCTGGATTAACCAGGTGGCCCCAATCTAATCACACACATANCTCAGAAGATGAGATGCTGCTTGTTTTGAAGATGAAGAAAGGGGCCATGAGCCAAAGAATACCTGTGGTCTCTAGAAGCTTGACAAGGCAAGAAGACAGTGGATTCCTCCCTAGAGACTCCAGAAAGGGTAACTGCCCTGACTGTAGCCCCATGAGACATATGTTGGACTTCTGATCTACAAAACTGTATGATAACAGATTTGTATTGTTTTAAACCATTAAGTCTGTGGTAATTTGTTATGGCAGCACAACAAAAATTATGCAAATACTAAAGGCAAAATAAGAAACACTCATAACAGTAAACGTTTGAATTGACTCCATTTTACAACAGTGTTTAAAACTGTTCTGTTGTTTATAAATTGTGTTTTATACTATTCAGAGGGGAAAAAAAGGGCAAAATAAGAAACACTCATAACAGTAAATGTTTGAATTGACTCCATTTTATAACAGTGTTTAAAACTGTTCTGTTGTTTATAAATTGTGTTTTATACTATTCAGAGGGGAAAAGATTGGCCACACATGCAAAAATAAACTTTTTAAAGGACAATTATCAACATTTTAGAATTTTGCTAAGTGGATGAATAAAATATTAATGGAACATTGATGAAGGAACTTAATAAAAGGTTAATTGGGTTACATAAACTCATTGTTAAGAAATCATTTTTCTCCTAAATAGGGGAAACCTAATCAAAGGCCTCTTTTAAAAATAAAGCCATATTTCTCTTCCATTTCTGAACTGTATAATGAAGATGACAGAGGAGCAATAAGAAGGTACTATTATTTATTATATATAGGTCTATTATTTGATTTCTTCATTAATTTATTTGTTCAATCATTCAATTAATGTTTGTTGACTGCTCTCTCTTTGCCGAGCATTGTGCAAGCAGTGGAAGCATAAATGAAATACATTATAATACCTTCTCTTACGGAGACCTTAAATTTATTGAGAGATTTCCTGGGATGAGGAATAATAGACTGAAATTCTCAGTGAGGATCTTTGTTAAAGCTGAGTTATGAGTAAGTTAGCCAATAGCAGCTGAAGAATAAAGGAGCTGGTTGAAGCAATTGACTCCTAAAGTTCCTGCTAGCTCTGCAAGTGAAAGTATTTGCTCTGAAGGGTGAGGTGAGAACAGCATACTGAGATTATAAAGAAACTTTTGAATATCCAAATTTGAGTGAGAGAAGACAAATTTTTCTCTCAGGCAAAAATTAGGCAGAATTTACATGAGCACTACAGTTAGCAGTTGAATTTAAGGGAGGAGGAAGTAAGGCTAACTGATAACTAGTCTTAGATGCATACATACATTTCTTCAAATTTTGTTTATATTGTATTCATTTATTTATATTTTATAAATCATTGTGTTTTCAAAAGTGCATTTTGCTGTTGCAATAAAGAACTCCATAATAGGCAGAATCATGAAGATCTTGTATTTCTTTCATGTTCCCACTTCTGAACAGCCTGTTATATCTATTAATAAGCTACCAGAGTAGCAGGCACTGAATCAGCAAGGGAATGGTCGGCCCCCGGGGGTTTCGTGAGGCAGAATTAGGAAATAATCAAAGCAACAGCATACAGAAGAAGCATGTCTATATTTTCAAACAGGAAGAGATCAATCCTAATTAGTTCTATACTGAGATTTGCAAAACAACAATTTTGATACTTTTAAACCATAGGAAATATTTTCTTAGAATTTTCCATAATATGGTGTTGTATAATGGGAAAAAGATGGGGGAGAGAAATATAGGAAATATGTTTATATCTAGAGAATAAACTAGAGGCAGATAAAAATCTAAGTTTGTTTCAAAAAATTACTCTGCTCTTCAAAATGCTTTTCTGCTATTCAGGGAAGAATTCATTTTCTACACCTATATTTTTAGTTTTATTTAAAAACAAACTGAGAAAAGTAGTTGAATTCTAAACCTCCTTCCATTTTTTATTTTTGCCTTTTCTCTCCTTTTGCCAAGTTGAGCAAATTTTTATTTCTCGTATATTTCTTGTTATTTTGGTAGAACAAGTAATACTAAGATTTTTTGTTCTATTGGTGTTTATTTTCCCATCTCTGGCATTCAATATTAAAATTATTTTTATATTATAAAAATAACTTTTAATTATATAAATATAAAAATAGCAGTGACTTCAAGATATTACATGTTTATCCCTCCTGTGCATCTCAATGAAAGCTTTATTTCCCACTCTCTTCACGCTTTGTTCAAATCTGTGCTTCTCTGAGATATAAGAAAATCATGATTTTATACTATTATCATATTGTTCCTATCATCTGTTTTCAAATTCACAAATAACATGTTTTAGAGAATCCCATTAACTTTATAATCCATTTATAATTGAATTGCAAAAGCATTA
>NW_007727279.1:290760-291323 GCF_000696425.1 Galeopterus variegatus | reverse complement strand
CATGTTTTAGAGAATCCCATTAACTTTATAATCCATTTATAATTGAATTGCAAAAGCATTAACAGTTTTCACATATTTTATGCCTGTTTTCCAATTGTGAGATCTGTGTTTTAATTTAATTTTTAATGTTAGAATGTTTCCCTGAACATTTTCTCAGATAAATAATTTGGCTGGTAGACCTGCTAAATCCTTTCATGCCCAAAATGTTTCTCTCTTATTTGACAGATAAATTATATCTTAGCTGGATTTAGTACTCATGAAACACAATCTTTTGCTCTCAGTCTGTAGATAATTATCCGGTATCTCAGTTGCCATCGTGGCAGATGCAAATTCTGTAGCTTAAATGGATTTTTAAAAAATATTTTAGTTTGGGTGCTTGTAAAATGTTCTTCTTCTTGCAATTCAGAATTTTAGCCACAACGTATCTAAGAGCATGTCTCCTCTTTCTGCTCCTTTCTCCCTTTTCCTTCCTATTTTCTTCTTCCTCCCGCCTCCTCTTCCACCGTAGCATTTGGTAAATTCACAACTTTCTGTTTTTTGAGCTCTCTGCTCTTCGATGCCAC
>NW_007727279.1:289876-290220 GCF_000696425.1 Galeopterus variegatus | reverse complement strand
CTGGGCTGGTTGTGGATGTCAGGGGAATGTGGCCAAGGCCCTTGGCACTCCCCCATTTCTGGAGCTTGGGGTACTTCCTGCAGCAGCTGGGTGGTTGTTGCTGGGCTGGTTGTCGGTGTCAGGGTGAGGGGTGTGGCTGAGGCTTATGGCTCTCCCCTCTCCCTGGCTTGGGACTCCTAGTCCTTCTAAGTCTTTTAGGTGTTCTTTGGTGGTGTTGGACTTTTACTAGTTAATATCAGACTTTGTCTCTGATCTGTGGGTATTTTGTTTTTTCTTCTAGTTCTGTGTTGTATTATTCACTGTTCCCACCACTTAAACTCTGCACTGGAACTAATTTGTTGTCC
>NW_007727279.1:288664-289464 GCF_000696425.1 Galeopterus variegatus | reverse complement strand
TACTTCTAAAATGGGGGAACTTCCTGTGGGGACCAGCACTTGAGTCCTGTGGTTGAGCTAACTTGCTGCTTTGCTGCTAATTCCCTGGGGAAGGCTTTTTACACAGCTCAGGTTTTAATGGTTGACCTTCTAAGCACTTCTGGGTCTTGTGTGGTCCAGTCCACCTCGGTTGTGTGGAAACTCTGGCCTGTGCCTGAGTCTTTTCAGCAATCTGCACCCCCTGCAGTTCTATATTCCTGACCAGTCTCCACTGAGTGATTCTGTACTGACTGGGGAGGGGGGGCAGATCACCTGTCCATGCTGTGCCCCAATGTTCCCCTATGTAGGCTGGTCTCTCCCACCACCCACACTCCAAATACTTCCCATGGGGCGGGCAGTGTGCCAGTCCCTAGTAGTGACTCACTGGCCTCTGAGTGGCTCCTCTTTTTCAGTTGCTGTGGCTCTTCAATCCCATGTGGGTCCACTGGGACACTGTTAGTGGTCTCGCTGGCCTGGGGGCCATGAAGATCTTCTTCTCCCCTGCTGCCTCCAAACAACTTCATATGAAGGACACAGTTGTGGATTTGCCAGCTCTTGTTCCATGTACTCAGCAGCTCCAGCCTTGAAGCAGCCAGGGCTTGAAATGGTGGGAGAGGTCCTTTCTGTCTCTCATCATGACTTCTCATGCTTTCATGAACTTCATAGTTCTCTCCTCCTCTTCCACTGGGCTCTAGCAGCCCCAGCTTGGCTGTCATTGCTTTTTAATAGTTGTAAATTGGTTGATTTGTGGGAAAGAGTGATGCTGATGACTGTTTATTCTG
>NW_007727279.1:281370-287374 GCF_000696425.1 Galeopterus variegatus | reverse complement strand
CCATCTTGAGGAAGCCCCACTTCATCACAGTTTTATCCCGCTTATAGGAAAACTTGATTTAAATCAGAAACAACACACACACACACACACACACACACAAACACACACACACACACGTCAAACACTAGACGTTCCCTGACATACTTCTGCATGGCTTTCTCCTTCATCTATGTCTTTGCTCCAATGTGACCTTCTCAGTGATATTTTCTCTCATCATTTCATTTAAAATTGAACTCTTTTAGGAACCTCTATACCATTTTGCATAAAGGCTGCACCATTTTGCAGCTCCACCAACAGTATATAAGAGTTCCTTTTTCTCCATAACCTCTCCAGCAATTACAGATAGAGCTACCACATGACCCAGCTATTCCACTGCTGGGAATATACCCAGAGGAATGGAAATCATCATGCCGAAGGTATACCTGTTCTCCAATGTTTATTGCAGCACTGTTTGCAATAGCCAAGAATTGGAACCAGCCCAAATGTCCATCATCAGATGAGTGTATAAGGAAACTGTGGTATATCCACACAATGGAATACTAGTCTGCCATAAAGAAAAATGAAATACTGCCATTTGCAACAACAAGGATGGACTTAGAGAAAATTATATTAAGTGAAACAAGTCAGGCATAGAAAGAGAAATACCACATGTTCTCACTTATTTGTGGGAGCTAAAAATAAATAAATAAATAAACACAGAAACAAACAAAGGGTGGGGGGAGAAGACACAACAATCAACAATTCCTTGAACTTTTAAAGACAAGTGAACAGATATGATGTAGGGGGGAGGGGAGTGAGGGAGAGAGGAAGAGGAATGGGTAAAGGGTCATGAAAATTGACTATAATGTATATTGAGAAGTTAAAATAAGGGCCGGACTGTGGCTCACTCAGGAGAGTGTGGTGCTGATAACACCAAGGCCACAGGTTCAGATCCCTATGTAGGGATGGCCGGTTAGCTCACTTGGGAGATTGTGGTGCTGACCACACCAAGACAAGGGTTAAGATCCCCTTACCGGTCATCTTAAAAAAAAAAAAGTTAAAATAAAAAAAATAAATAAATAAAATTGAACCCTTTTAAAACCCACTTTCCCCCAGTGCTCCCTCTGTTAAAATAAAAAAAAATAAATAAATAAAATTGAACCCTTTTAAAACCCACTTTCCCCCAGTGCTCCCTCTCTGCCTTCTATGCTTTACTTATCTCTTTATAACTGACATCTCTGTGGCATTTCATTTATTGTCTGTTCCTCTCAACAAGAATGTAAACTTTCATGAGAGCAAGAAGCTTGTCTATGTTGCTCACCTGTCTTAGAACATTGGCTGGCACACAATAGCTACTCAATATAACATTGACATTTTCAATATCCTTTAAAATTTAAATTTCTTTTATAATTTATCTTTGACATAGGATTTATTTGGCACTTTATTGTTCAAGATATATACAGGGTAACTGTCATTTTGTTATCAATTTTCATCTTAATTTATTGTTTTAAAACAATGTGATCAATGATACTGCTTCTTTGAAATTGTCACTGTACTTATGGTCTAATATTTAGTCAATTTTTCCATATGTCCCACATGTACTTTAAAATAATCGTTATTTTTCAATCATTCAATAAACATAGTTCCAAATACCCATTTAAGCAGACATTTTCAAATATTATCTATAGTTATTGATTGTTTTGTCTGCTTTATCTATCACCTACCAAGAGAAATGTGTTTAAACTTTTCCAGCGAATATCAAGAGATGGATTTGTACATTTCCCTTATAGTCATGTTAATGCCTTGCTTTGCATGTTTTGATCAATTAAGCATTAACATATCTTCTATTGAACTATACCTTTTAAGATTTTATGATGATAATAAATTTCTAGTCATATTTTTTGCCTTAAAATCAGCATTATTAATAATAGCCAAGATATGGAAACAGCCTAAGTGTCCATCAATGGATGAATAAAACAATGTGTGGTATATATACAAAAAGAAATACTATTCAGCTTTAAAAAAGAAGGAAATTCTGTCATTTGCAACAACATGGATGAACCTGGAGGATTTTATGCTGTCAAATAAGACAGACACAGAAAGAAGAATACTGTATGATTTCACTTACATGTGGAATCTAAAAAAAAAAAGTCAAGTAGAAACAGAATAGAATGGTGGTTACCAGGGACACAGAGGGGAAGGAAATGGAGAGACTTAGGTCAAAGGATGCAAATTTGCAGTTAGGTAGAATGAGTAAGTCTAATGATCTAATGTATAGATAGCATGAGGAGTATGGTTAATATTATATTGTGTACTTAACATTTGCTAAGAGAATGGATTTTAGGTCTCTTAGCACACACACACACAAAAGGTAACTGTGGAAGGTGATTGACGTTAATTTGTTTGACTATAGTAATCATTTCACTGTGAATATGTATATCAAAACATCAAGTTGTACACCTTAAATATATATGATAAAATATAATATTAGTGACAATAAAAAATAAAGTAAGCTTTCTTTATGGTAGCATTGCTACATTTGTTTTTTTTTGTTTTGTTTATGCTTGTTATTTGTCTTGTGTTTTTTCCATATTTTAACTTGCAACCTCCGTTTGTCCATAAGTACAACATGGGAACCTTAGGTTTGCAAACCTGAGGGTCCTTTACTAGCTAGACAGAATTATTGTGACTACCAGATCCTTAGGTGATATAATTTAAGCCTAGAGGAAAATAGCAGCCTAATATGGTACCATAATACATCTGTTTATTTATATTATGAATCCTCTATGTCATAGTGAGTGCCAGACTTTATGGTAGGCATGTGAAAATAAACATTTGCTGAAATGAAATGTATCTGATTCTTACAATAACTTTGTAAGACAGTGAAAGTGTTATCTCTGCATTACAGGTAGGGAACCAGAGGCTTAGATAATTTTTAATGATTTCTCAACCTTACTCAGGTAGAGGAAGAACTGGGATCATTATCTTCTGACTCCCATTCTAGGTTTCTTTACTTTGTGATAATTCCTCTTTCTGGCATTATTAACATTTGTTAAATAAGCAAATATGGGATGTAGAAGATAGATCCAGATAACATATAGGGGATGTCAGGATGCTAGATGCCTACTAGTCATTGCAGTCTCATTGACAGAGTCACCAGGATTAAAACCATCACTAAGCCCCTTTTCACAAGAGGATAATGGAAATAATTAAATTAAGATACTCATGCTAATAAAGGCAAGAAGGAGAAAATAATAACATCAAAAAATGCATTATTCTTGATAAATCTCTGAACCTTACCTTTTTCCATAATTAACTGTATGTATCTCCCATGAATGCATGCACATATATCACTTGAGTAACCAAAATGAAATATAAGGCCACTGACAAAAATCATAGTTTTGATAAGTAAATCATTGTTTTTGTGCTTAGTGTGTACCCTCTTTTTTAAAAGTGAACTACAGGTGTTTAAATATTATTTCTTTCTAGTGAATAGAAAAATTTCTAGTAAGTAAGCTTATCTTATACAGCAAAGGACAGAAATAGCCTTGCAGAGCTGGATATTTAAAGCAATCAATTGTGCATCTAGTTAAGGAAATATGCCATCATCATTAAACACATGAATGGTAACAAGCCATTTCCTTAATGAATCCCTATTAAGGTATATTAAAGCTAGTTTTACAAATAGCCTTAAAAATCATTTGGACTAACAAATTTATGTAGCCTGCCAGATTAGCAGCGTCCTCAATTATGTTTCGGCTTCTTCTGTAGTCAGACAAACTTACCCTCCCTCTTCAGCATCCTCTTTCCCATTGCCACAGCTCACAATCTCTCTACAGATTCCTCAGTTTTGCTCTCAAGCTCTGTCCACTCTTTATTTACTCTGTGACCATGGTTGGGATTGTATAATGATAAGGGTGACCTTCTTAATACTCAAATGTACTCAGTAGACATTATCTGGGATTATAGCATTGTGCAACTATACCCGCAAGCTTTGTAGAATGTCTAGAGTGACACAGCATTCTAGTGTGTCCATTCATTGCTGCAGGCTTTTACATAAACATAATCTTTGGTTATTGACACTCTTGATTTTCACTCTTTATTTTCCCTAGACAGCATTTTGGCTACATCCAAAGTGATGTGGTGCCATAAACCATGCTGAAGCTAACAAGACAGAGGGGAAGTGCACAAAATCAATAGATTTTTATTGCGACCCTCTTTTGGGTCTGGTACAATGCTTAGTGCCAAGGTGCTGGGTGTGGGTAATTGGAAACTATGTTTTATGAGCTGAAATAGTGATGTAAGGAGTAACAACTTGGTTGAAAAAAGTATGTGTGGTACATTACACTTGAAAAGCACAAGGCATCTACTGGAAAACCTAGGAAACTGAAAAATAGGAGTAGAGTTATAGACTGTCTGGGTCTTAGACTTTCATTCAATTGCACAACAGTGATAGTAGAGGCCCTTGAAGTGCATGTGGTCTTTAAAGGAAAAATTACAGAGAATACAACAATACCTTAACTTTTAAATATGTACCTGTGGAGAAAGAAAAGAGGAAATGAAAGAGATTAGGAATAGACCTATGGTAAATTTACCAAAAATATTACAGCAGGGCCTAGCCCTTCCTAGTGCTTTAGGAAACAGAATGAAGCTCTGAAGAACAGCTTTATCTCTGTGCACCTTCACTGAAAGCGAGTCAAACCAGTGAATTTGTATGGCATAAGTATTTTACCTGTGTGGAGAAAAAGGCCTATAGGGATTAAAGGACTTTCACCAAGAGACCAACAATTTATGGTAGAACTAGAATGATATTGTAGGTGTCCTGTTCTCTCAATGTCATTACTTTCTATTTAGCTGCACTCAAAATGAGACCAGGGGAGGATAGAGGGAAGTTGCTGTCTATGTAGGAGTAGTAAAAAGGCCAAGTGGTTTGTCAAATAGGCAGCTGTTGTAAGAGGTCAGAGCAGCTTGGATGACTGAACAATTACCTTAAATACTGCCTCTTCTTTATGGTAAGTCATCAGAATGGGTTAAATTTGCACTGAAAATACAGTACTTGTCTGCCAGATCCATCTGGTTTATAAATCACATATTAAGAATAGGGCAGAGTCTGTTAAGACTAGTTGATAGATGATAATTCCATAGAGATTAAAAATATTTTTAGGCATATTAAGGTGTTCTTACACTTTATGCAAAACAGTATTTACTCCTGGTGCATTGAGACAGTCTAGGATAATATTAAAAGGGGAGAAATAGGATATTTAGTCCAGATATTCAGATTTTATTCCAGAAAAACAAAAGGAGTGTAGATAATGTGATCTTGGAAAGGCTTATAAAAAAAGCTTTCTTGTGGCATAATTGACACAGAAGCTGCACATATTTGAAGTGTGGAATTTGATATGTTGTGACATACTTATAGATCTGTGACGCCACCACCACAGTCAAGATAATAAACATATTCATTACCCCTGAAAGTTTCCTGGTACCCATTTGTGAATTCTTCTCTCTTATTCTTACCTGCATCCCCACACAAACACTGATTTACTTTATGTCACTGTACATTAAGTTGTACTCCCTAGAATTTATTTATGTAAATGGAATCATACAGTGCATACTCTTTTTTTGGAGGGAATATCAAGCTTCTCTCATTCATCACAATTATCTTGAATTTCATCCAAGTTTATAGCATATATTAATAGAACATTGGTTTTAATTACAGAACAGTATAAGGAATACACCACAGTTTGTTTATCCATTCATGTGTTGATGCACATTTGGATTTCTTCCAGTTTGGGTTATTACAAATACAGCTGCTGCAAACATTTATGCAAATCTTCGTATAGACATATGCTTTCATTTCTCTCAGAGTAACGTCCAAACTGTTTTTCAAACTGGTTGTACCATTTTACATTCCTATAGTCATTAAAATAAACTACATTTAGGTAACACTCTATAAAGATTCCAAACTGAAGAGGTGTTACAAACCATAAAATACATTACTTATGAAATTCTTTGTTATTGGACC
>NW_007727279.1:264954-281223 GCF_000696425.1 Galeopterus variegatus | reverse complement strand
TTTCATCCAAGTTTATAGCATATATTAATAGAACATTGGTTTTAATTACAGAACAGTATAATGAATACACCACAGTTTATTTATCCATTCATGTGTTGATGCACATTTGGATTTCTTCCAGTTTGGGTTATTACAAATACAGCTGCTGCAAACATTTATGCAAATCTTCATATAGACATATGCTTTCATTTCTCTCAGAGTAACTTTCAAACTGTTTTTCAAACTGGTTGTACCATTTTACATTCCTATAGTCATTAAAATAAACTACATTTAGGTAACACTCTATAAATATAAAGATTCCAACTGAAGAGGTGTTACAAACCATAAAATACATTACTTATGAAATTCTTTGTTATTGGACCTATCTTTATTTTGAATAAATAAAGTACAATGCCGTTGATATAGAGTTATGCACTATTTGAGCAGCATTGATTAAAAATAGTTTTCAATTTTGGAAAATTTTCCAATCTTTTATGTTTATCAGTTGAATGTTCGCATATGAAAAGATGCTCCACATTATTATGTCATTGGGGAAATGTAAATTAAAACATATTAGAATGGTCAAAATCCAGAACGCTTACAATACCAAATGCTGGTGAGGATGTGGGGCAACAGGAACTCTCAATCATTGCTGGTGGGAATGCAAAATGGGACAACCACTTTGGAAAACAGTTTGGCAGTCTCTTACAAAACTGAACATACTCATACCATACAATTCAGCAACCACACTCCTTGGTGCTAATCTAAAGAACTTGAAAACTTAGGTGTTCTAAATTTCAACATATATTTACACAAAAACTTTCAACATATGTTTATAGCAGCTTTATTCATAATTGTCAAAAATTGGAAGCTACTAAGGTGTTTCTTAATAGGTGAATGGATAAATCAACTGTAATCCTTTCAGACAATGGAATATTATTCAGTGCTAAAAACAAATGAGCCATCAATCCATGACAAAACATGGATGAAACTTAAATGTGTATTCATAAGTGAAGCAAGCCAATCTGAAAGGCTACATACTATATGATTCCAACTATATGACATTCTGGAAAAAGCAAAACTATGGAGACGGTAAAAATATCAGTGGTTGCCAGGGGTTGGGAGTGGGGGTGGTGAAGGCGAAATAAACAGGTGGATACAGAGGACTTTTAGGACAGTTAAAATACTATATACAAGTATGATACTATAATTATTCATATCATTTGTGCAAGCCTGTAGAATGTACAATACCAAGAGTAAACCCTAATGTAAACTATAAACTTTGGGTGATAATCGTGTGTCAGTGTAGGTTCATCAATTGTATAAATGCACCACTCTGGGGAGTGATGTTGAAAATGGGGGAGGCTATGAATGTGTGAGGCCTGGGGGGTATATGGGATATGTACCTTCCTCTCTATTTTGCTGTAAAGCTAAAACTGCTCTAAAAATATAAAGTCTTAAAAACAGTATTATAGATGAATGGCAGAAGATAACCAATAATAATTTATTAAATATTTTATCATTCTTTTCTGGCTTTTTGTGATGTCTGTGTTGTCAACTTTTTGAAATGTATAATTTCTTTTGATTTCTTATTTTAAAGAATTATTCATTTTTGTAAAAGGAATGAATTTTCAAAGAAAATAGTACAGGAAGGATAACCTTTAAATTAGAAATAATGGCCATCATTCCATTGACATTTTACATGCTTTCTTAGAGTGTCTGTGAAGTATTCTCACTTTGTCCCTCCTCAGTAATCACTGGGAGTGGTCAGTGAACTGGGAAGACAAAAGACAGCATATCAAAGTGGTAACAACATGACCTTTAGTGGTGGACAGCTGTTCTTTTCATTCTCTACCATTCATCATAATGACCTTGGAAAATTATTTGAACTCTCTATACGTCAGTTTCTTTTAAAATTTTGTCCAGCTTTATTAAGGTATAATGGACAAATAAAAGTTGTGTATATTCACAGTGTGCAATGTGACATTTTGATATATGTATACTTTGTGAAATAATTAAATCAGGCTAATTAAAATATCCAACACTGAACATAATTATTTTTTTTTCGTGGTGAGAACATTTAAGATCTACTGTCTCAGCAATTTTCAGGTATACAATACCTTATTGTTAACTATAGTCACCATGCTGTACAATACATCTGTAGACCTTATTCATCATGACTAACTGAAGCTTTGTATCATTTGCCTGTTTACCACTCCTCTATACACACATCTCCTCTCCTTTCCCCCACACAAGTGAGATTTTGCAATATTTGTCTTTCTGTGCCTGGCTTATTTCACTTAGCATAATGTCAAACAAGTCCATCCATGTTGTAAAAATGACAAGATTTCCTTCTTTTTAAAGGCCGAACAGTATTTCATTGTAAGTGTGTGTAATATATATAGAGTAATATCTATAGCAATATATATGTTTTTTTATATATATAAATGATATATTACAATACAAACTATATCTCGATATCTATATATACCATGTTTTATTTTTCTTATTGAAGCATAAATGATTATACATACTTTCAGGTACATATTGATTATCATTGTTTGTGTACAATGTGTGATGATTAAATCATTATATTTAGCATATTCATTATTATAAATTAAAATTATTCTTTGTGCCCCTTACCCAAGTTCTCCCTAACCCTCCTGTCCCTCCCCATTTCCCACCTCTAGTAGCCACAGATTTATTCTCTTCTTCTGAAAGTTCAAAGTACTATTGTGGTATGTCCTTCTTTCCTTCCTTCCTTCCTTCTTAGCACCCACTTATGAGTGGGGACATAGTATTTCTCTTTCTGTGCCTGGCTTATTTCACTTAACATAATTTTCTCCAAGCTCGTCCATGATGCTGCAGATGGCAGAATTTCGTTCTTTTTTATGGCTGTGTAGTATTCCATTGCATTAATCTACAACATTTTCCTTATCCAATCATCTGTTGATGGGCATTTAGATTGGTTCCCTACCTTGAATATTATAAATAGAGCTGTGATGAACATGGGAGTGCAGGTATCCCTTCAACATGATGATTTCCATTCCTTTGGGTGTATACCCAGAAGCGGGATTGCTGGATCCTTATGGTAGTTCTATCTGTAGTTGTTTGAGGAACCTCCATACCGTTTTCCATAGTGGTTGTACTATTTTACAGTCCCACCAACAGTGTAGAAGAGCTCCTGTTTCTCCGCATCCTTGTCAGCCTTTGTTATTCTCAGTCTTTTAAATTAATGGCCACTGTATGATATCGCAACGTGGTCTCGATTTACATTTCCCTAATGCTTAGTGATGTTGAGCTTATTTTTCATGTACCTGTTGGCCATTTGTGTGTCTTCCTTTGAAAAATGTCTATTTAGCTCTTTTGCCCGTTTTACAATTGCATTTTTTTTTATTGTGAAGTTGTTTGAGTTCCTTTATATTCTGGATATTAATCCTTTCTCAGATGAGTAGTTTGCAAACTGTTTTTCCCATTCTGTAGGTTGTCTTTTCACTCTGTTGATTGTTTCCNGTGTCTTCCTTTGAAAAATGTCTATTTAGCTCTTTTGCCCGTTTTACAATTGCATTTTTTTTTATTGTGAAGTTGTTTGAGTTCCTTTATATTCTGGATATTAATCCTTTCTCAGATGAGTAGTTTGCAAACTGTTTTTCCCATTCTGTAGGTTGTCTTTTCACTCTGTTGATTGTTTCCTTTGCTGTGCAGAAGGCTTTTAGTTTGATATAATCCTATTTATTTATTTATTTTTAAAATTCCTGTTCTATGCTTAGACAAATAAAGCCTTAGACAAATCAAAATTGAGAGAGGAAATATGAGAGGACAGATTGAAGAGACATTTATTTTTTATTATTATTTTAAAATTATTAGTATATTAATCATTACAAATCATCATTTTTCCCCATGTGCTCCACCTGACCTATCACTTCCTAACCTGCCTCCCTCCCTCCCCCCATCACTAATATCCTTAGGTTTGTTCTCTCCTTCTGAAAGTTCAATGCACTACTCTGGTCTTCTCCTTTTTTCTCTCTTTCCTTCTTTCTTTCTTAGCACCCAGTTAGGAGTGAAAACATGCAGTATTTCTCTTTCTGTGTCTGGCTTATTTCACTTAACATAATTTTCTCCAGCCTCATCTATGTTGCTGCAAATGGCAGAATTTCAGTCTTTTTTATGGCTGAGTAGTATTCCATGCTGTATATATACCACATTTTCCTTATCAGTCATCTATCTATGGACATTTAGGATGATTCAATAGTTTGGCTATGGTAAACAGAGTTGCAATGAACATGGGAGTGCAGGTATCTCTTTGACATGATGATTTTCATTCCTTTGGATATGTACCCAGTAGTGGAATTGCTGGATCATATGGTAGCTCTATCTGTAGTTGTTTAAGAAAGCTCCATACTGTTTTGCATAATGGCTGTGCTAATTTGCCATCCCACCATTGGTGTAGAAGAGTTCCCCTTTCCCTGCATCCTCACCAACATTTGTTAGTCTTGGTCTTTTAAATAATGGCCAATCTAAATGGGGTGAGATAATATCCCAAAGTGGGTTTGATTTGCATTTCCCTGATGATTAGTGATGCTGAACATTTTCTCATGTACCTGTTGGCCATTTGTACAGCTACCTTTGAAAAATATCTATGCATCTCATTTGCCCATTTTTAATGGGATTTTTTTTTTTTTTTTTACTGTATGGTTGTTTGAGTTCCTTATATATTATGGACATTAATCCCTCATTGGATGTATCATTTGTAAATATTTTCTTCCATTCTGTAGGTTTTCTTTTCACTCTGTTGATTGTTTCCTTGGCTGTGCAGAAGCTTTTTAGTTTGATATAATCCCATTTGTTTATTTTTTATTTTGTTGCCTGTGCTTTTGGGGTCTTATTCATAGTCTTTGCTCAGTCCTACTTCCCGGAGTGTTTCCCCTATGTTTTCATTCACTAATTTTATGGTTTTGGGTATTATATTTAAAGTCTAATAATCCATTTTGAGTTGGCTTTGGTATATGGTGAGAGGTACAGGTTCAGTTTCATTCTTCTGCATATGGATGTCCAATTTTTCCAGCACCATTTATTGAATAGTCAGTCTTTTCCCCAATATATGTTCTTGTTGCCTTTGACAAAGATCAGTTGGCTGTAAGTATGTGAGTTGATTTCTGGGTTCTCTAAACCCAGAAATTCTGTTCCATTGGTCTGAGTGTCAGTTTTGGTTACTATAGCTATGTAGTATAATTTAAAATAGGATAGTGTTATGCCTTTGGCTTTATTTATTTATTTTTTCAGGCTTTGGATTGCTTTGGCTATTCGAGAAATTCTGTTATTCCATATGAATGTTAGGATGTTTTTTCTATTTCTGTGAAGAATGTCACTGGTATTTTGATGGGGATTTCATTGAATCTGTAGATACCTTTGGGTAGTATGGACATTTTCACAATGTAAATTTTTCTAATCCAAGAGCATAGAATGTGTTTCTACCTTTTTGTGTCCTCTTTAATTTCTTTTGGTAGTGCTTTGTAGTTCTCCTTCCAGAGATCTTTCACCTGCTTGGTTAAGTTGATTCCTAGGGATTTTATTGTTTTGGTGGCTATTGTATATGGACTATCTTTCTTGATTTCTTTTTCTTCTAGTTCATTATTGGAGTATAAAAACACCACTGACACTTGTGTGTTGATTTTGTGTTCTGCAACATTATTGAAACTGTTAATCAGCTCTAAGAGGTTTTCTATGTATAGGATCATGTCATCTGCAAACTGGGACAGTTTGACTTCATCTTTTCCAATCTGGATGCCCTTTATTTCTTTCTCTTGCCTGATTACTCTTGCTAGTATGTCCAATACTATGTTAAATAGGAATGATTATAGTGGGCATCCTTGTCTTGTTCCTGTTTTTATGGGTCATCATTCAGGATGACATTGGTGATTGGTTTCTCATAAAGGGCTTTAATTGTGTTGATATACTTTCCTTTATACCTAATTTGCTGAGAGCATTTATTCTGAAGGGATGTTGAATTTTGTCACGTCTTTCCTACATCTATTGAGATAATCATGTGGTTTTTGTCTTTGATTTTGTTGATGTGGTGTATCACATGTATTGACTTGCATATGTTGAACCATCCATTCATCCCTTGGATGAGTCCCATTTGATCATGGTATATAAATTTTTGATGTGTTGCTGTATTCTCATTGCTAATCTTTTGTTGAGGATTTTTGCATCTGTTTTCATCAGAGATATTGGTCTCTAATTTTCTTTTTTTGTTGTATCTTTTTTCTGGTTTTGGTATCAGGGTGATGTTTGGCCTCATAGAATGAGTTTGGGAGAGTGGCCTCTGTTTCAATTTTTTGGAATAGTTTGTAGATTATTGGTATTAATTCCTCTTTAAAGATTTGATAGAATTCAGCAGTAAAGCCATCCTGTCCTGGACTCTTATTTGTTGAGAAACTACTGACTATTGCACTAATTTTGCTGCTTGTTATTGGTCTGTGTATTAGTTCGTTTCTGTTGCTTTAAAAAAATACTCAGAACTGGATAATTTGTAAGAAAATGAAATTTATTGCTTACTGTTTTGGAGGCTGGGAAGTCCAAAGTCCAGGCAACACATCTGGTGAGGGCTCTGTCCTAGTGGTGACTACAGCAATTCAAGGTATTACATTTTGAAATGGTGGAACAGAGAGAGTGATAGTTCCTCACACACTCTCCTTTTAAAGCCCTTGGAACCACTCCCCTGACCACTATTATTAATCCATTCACTATGGCATGGTCCTACAATCCAATAACCTTTTTACGGTAACACCTTTCAATTACCATAATTGGATTTTCCACACTCAACAGTTACAGTTGGGATTAAGTTTTGAGGGGACATTCAACCTAAGGCATCTTGTCCCTGCCTCCAACCCCCAAACTCATGTACTTTTACATACAAATGCATTCATTTCATCCCTAAAGTGTTAACTTGTTTCAACTTAAAAGTCCAAAGTTCAAAGTCCCATCTGTGAAATCAAAACAAGTTATCTACTTCCAAGATACAATGGTGGGGCAAGCATAGGGTGCATATTCCCATTCAAAAAGGGAGAAATAAGTCAAAAGAAAGGGGTAACAGAATCTAAACAAGTCCACAACCCAGTAGAGCAGGTATTAAATTTCAAAGCTGGTGCATAGTGTACTTTGTCTCCATGTTCAACACCCTTTGCATGCTTGTGTGGGGGTTGGGTCCCCAGGTCCTCAGGCAGCTTCACTCCTGTGGTGTTACTCGTCTTCAGCCATGCTGAAGGCTCATGTTGCACCCTGGTAACTGCACAATTCTGGAGTCTCCATGGTGGTTCCACTTTCATGGATCCATTATGCATTGTGCTGATGGGGTTTCTTTGCTCTAACTGTGACCCTACATTTCCTCTTGGCATTACTCTAGCAAAGACTGTATGCAGTGATTCTGCTCCTGTGACAGATCTCTTCCCAGGCCCCTAGGGTTTTCCATACATCCTTTGAAGTCAGGGTGGAAGTTCCCAAGCCTTTATAGCTCTGGCATTCTGTGAGCCTGCAAACAATAGCACATGCATGCTGACAAGGCTTCCAGCTTGTCTTCCAAAGCTGTGGGTCCAGCCACGTCTTAGCCATAGATGGAACAGCCAAAGCAGCTGGGGTGCTGGTGCTTAAAGCAGCTTTCTGAGGTGTCCTTGAGCGGTGAGCCCATGGAGGCCACTTCAGGCCTGTTCCCCAAGAACATTCTTTCTCCCTAGGCCTCTGGGACTATAAAGGAAGACACAGCCTCCAAGATCTCTGAAATGCTTCAAGATCTTTTTTCCCTTCTCTTGATAATCCTTTTCTTCTGTACCAATCTCCTTATCAAGCAGTCACTGGGCTACACCATTAAAATGTTCTCCTGAAAATGCCCTCTGGCTTCTCTATCACATGGCTAGGCTGAAAATTTTCCAAATCTTTACACTCTGCTTCCCTTTTAAATTTGGCTTTTGTCATGCCTTTGCCACCATAACTCAGTGTAGGCTGTTACAAGTAGTCATGTAGCTTCCTTAATGCTTTGATGCTTAGAAAGTTCTTTTGCCAAATACCTTGCATCAGAACCTTGAAGTTACATATTCCATAAAACTTTAAGGCATGAACAGAATGCAGCCAAGTTCCTTGCCAGTTCATAGTAAGGGTGATCTCTGCCCCTGTTTCCAAAACACTCCTTTGTATTTCTATCTCTGACCTCTTTAGAATGGTCTTTACAGTCCATATTTCTATCAGCATTCTAGTTGCCACCACTTAACCAGTCTCTAAGATATTCCAAACTTTCCTCACCAGCATCTGGGCTTTTCCTAGCCTGTTTCTTCAAATTCTTCCAGCCTCTTCTCAACACCCGGTTCCAATGCCAGTTCCACATTTTCAAGTTTTTATTAGGAACACACCACCCTCAGTAACTGTTTTCTGTATTAGTCCATTTCTGTTGCTTATAAAAAAAATACTTAGAACTGGGTAATTTGTAAGAAAATGAAATTTATTAATTACAGTTTCAGAGGTTGATAAGTCCAAAGTCCAGGAAACACATCTGGTGAGGGCTCTGTCCTAGTGATGACTATAGTGATTCAGGGTATCACATTTCAAAATGGTGGAGCAGAGTGATGATATTTCCTCATGCACTGTCTTTGTAAAGCCCTCAGAACCACATCCCTGACCACCATTATTAACCCATTCACTGCAGCATGGTGCTATAATCCAATAACCTCTTCAAGGCCCCAACTTTCAATTATCATAATAGGATTTCCCTCCCTCAACAGTTACAGTGGGGATTAAGTTTTGAGGGTATATTCAACCCAAAGAAGTCTGTTCAGGTTTTCTATTGCTTCTTGGTTCTGTCTTGGTAGTCTGCATGTGTTCAAAAATTTATCCATTTCCTCCAGGTTTTCGAATTTGTTGGTGTATAGTTGTTTATATAATGGTCTCTAATGATTCTTTGTATTTCTGTGGCATGGATTGTAATGTCTCATTTTTCATTTCTGATTTTTGTTATTTGGGTCTTTTCTCTTCTTTTTTTTTTTTTTTTTTTTTGCTAACCTAATTAACTGTTCATCTATTTTATTTATCTTCTCAAAAAACCAACTTTTTGCTTCATTGATCTTTTGCATCTTTTTTGGGGGGGTCTCTATTTCTATTTAGTTCTACTCTGATCTCAATTATTTCTTTCCATCTACTACTTTCAGGATTGGATTGTTCTTGTTTTTCTAGTTCTTTGAGGTATAGCATTAGGTCATTTATTTTAAGTGTTTCTGTTCTTTTGATATGGTTTTTGCAATAAACTTCCCTCTTAGCACTACTTTTGCAGTATTCCACAGGTTTTTGTATGATGTGTCTTTATTTCTGCTAGTTTCAAGAAATTTTTTGATTCCCTGTTTAATTTATTCATGGACGCACAGGTCATTCAGAAGCTTGTTGTTTAAAGAAAATGGAGGGGACACACCTAGGTGGGAGGGGGGAGAGGGAGGAAGGAGGGAGGGAGGTTTCGGTGATGGGACACAATAATCAACTACATTGTATATTGACAAAATAAAAATAATAAAAAAAAAGAAGCTTGTTGTTTAATTTCTATGTATTTGTATAGTTTCCAGAGTTTCACTTGTTATTGATTTCCAGTTTTAATCTGTTGTGGTCTGAAAAGATACTTGAAATGATTTAAATTTTTAAAAATTTGCTGAAATTTGATTCGTGACCTAACATGTGGTCTATTCTGGAGAATGTTCCATGTGCTAATGAGAAGAATGAATATTCTGTAGTTGGATGAAATGTTCTGTAGATATCTACCAGGTCCAGTTGGTTTAAGGTGTAGTTTAAATCCTGTTTTTCTACTGCTTTGTTGACTAGATGATCTGTCCAATATTGAGAGAGGGATTTTCAGGTCCCCACTGTTCTCAGGTTGGGGGCCTATCTTTTTCTTTAGGTCTAATAGTGTTATATATATATATATCAGGATGCTCCAGTGTTGGGTACATACATATTTATGATTGTTATGTCTTCTTGCTGTCTAGATCCTTTTATCATTATATACTGGCCTTCTTTGTCTCTTTTTATGGTTTTTCTCTTTAATAGTTTTAAAGTCTATTTTATCTGATATAAGAATAGCTACACCTGCTTGTTTTTGGTTTCCATTTCTGTGGTATATCTTCTTCTATCCTTTCACTTTTAGTCTGTGTGTGTCTCTGCAGGTGAGATGAGTCTCTTTAAGACAGCATATAGTTGGGTCAAGCTTTTTAATCCAATAAATTAGTCTGTGTCTTTTGAATGGGGAGTTTAATCCATTAATATTTAGGATTGTTATTGACAAGTACTGTGTTACTCCTGGCATTTTATCACTTTTTGTTTGGATCTTTTAAATATCTTTTGTTCCTTTCTTCCTCTTTTATTATATATCTTCAATGTTTGTTGTTTTTTTAAGGTGGTAGTATATTGTTTCTTTCTCTTTCTCATTTACATTTTTGTTTTACCACTGGGTTTTATACTTTCTTGTGCATTCCTGATAGTGATTATCATTTTTTGAGTCCTAAATGCAGGAATCTCTTGGGAATTTCTTTCATGGTTGGTTGTGTGGAGATGAACTCCCAGTATTTGTTTGTCTGAAAAATATACTATTTTTCCATTATTTCTAAAGGATAGCTTTGCTGGGCATCATATTCTTGGCTGGCACTTTTTTTCTTTTGGGACTTTCAGTGTATCATCCAATTTTCTTCTGGCCTATACAGTTTCAGCTGAGCAGTCTTGTGTTAAACTGATGGGGGATCCCTTATATGTGACTTGATGATTTTCTCTTGCTGCTTTTAGTATTCTCTCTTTGCCTTTGAGCTTTGCCAGTATGACAAGAATGTGTCTCACAGAGGATCTTTTTTGATTGAATCTGTTTGAGGAATCTTCATGGATCTGAAGGTCCATGTCTCTCCCAATACCTGAGAAATTTTCCGTTATTATTTCATTGAATAGGTTTTAATGCCTTTTCCTTTCTCCTCCCCTTTTGGAATACCCATTATTCAGATGTTTGTGCACGTAAGGTTTTCTGCTGGCTTTCTTACATTTCCTTCATTTTTAAAATTCTTTTTTCCCTTTTTTTTTGGTCCATGTGGGTTATTTCAAAAAGACCATCTCTGAGATCTAAAATTCTTTCTTCCGTCTACTTTAACCTTCTGTTTAAGCTCTGTGTTGTGTTTTTATTTCACTGAATGAATCCTTCAGCTCCAGGAGTTCTGCTACATTCCTTTTTAAGGTATTAATCTCTTTTTAAAATTCCTCCTTCATATCCTCGATATATTTTTTTATTTCATTGTGTTCTCTAATTGGGTCTTCTCTTATCTCTTTCTGTTTTCTTAAGATCCTTGTTTGGAATTTCTTTTCAGTCATTTTAAGTGTTTCCTGCTCTATGTGGTGTGGTTCTTGAAAATTACTGTATTCCTTTGATGATGTCATGTTTTCTTCCTTATTTGTGTTTCTAGTATCTCTACATTGATGTCTGGTCATCTAGAAGAGCAGCTGTTTTTTCTATTACTCGGGAGTGAGTTTTGAGGAGAGAAAATTTCTCCTCTATTAAGGCTCTGCTGGTGACTCTCCTTGTGTCAATGCAGTCAAGTGTGCAGTGGCTGCCTGCAAGGTCACCCTGGCTGATATTATGGTGTTGAGCCATCCTTGTGGTGGCAGTATTGTGGCAGTGGCTGTGGGGGACAAACTATGCTGAAGCAGTGTTTGTGATGCTCTTTTGCCTTCTGTTTGGGTGGTGGGAGGCTATCCAGGGCTTTTTCCTGGGCCCCTGGTTGCTGGAGGCTCTCTTGCCTTCTGTCAGGTGGGTGTCTCATTTTCTTCATCCATTAATCCATTTATGGACACTTAGGCTGATTCCATATCTTGGTTATTGTGAATAAGCATGGGAGTGCAGATAATTTTTCCAGTTTTTCTCCTTGTATTGATTTCTAGTTTCATATCATTCTGGTTAGTAAAAATAATTGATATAATTTTAATCTTTTAAAATTGATTTGTGACCTAACATATGATCTGTCCTGGGAAATGTTCCATGTGCCCTTGAAAAGAAATCATATTCTGCTGCTGATGGATAAAATTATCTGTACTTGTCTATCAGATCCATTTGCTCTATAGTGTTGTTCAACTTTGTAGTTTCTTTTTTGATTTTTCTGGCTGAATGAACTGTTCATTGCTGAAAGTGGGGTATGAATTACTCTATTAGTATATTGCTCTCCATTTCTCCCTCTAGTTCTGTTAATATTTGCTTTAATATATTTAGGACTTAAAAGCTGGGTACATATATACTTACAATTGTTGTATCCTATTGATGGATTGATCTCTTTATCATATATATAATGACATTTTTGTGTCTTGTCACAGTTTTTGACTTGAAGTATGTTTTTCTTGATACAAGTATATCCGCTTCTGCTTTTTTTTCAATTACCATTTACATAGAATATCTTTGTCCATACATTCACTTTTGGCCTATGTGTGTCCCCTGATGTTGGTTTGGATCCTGGATTCATGAGTGCTGGCCTGGTGCTGGGGTTACCTGGGGTGGGCCTGTTGACTGGATCATGGTGGGGTGGCACTGGAGCCTGTGTCTGCAGGGGCTGGCTTGAGGTCTGGATCCACAGGGGCCAACATGGTGCTGGGGAAAGTCTTGAGCCTGAGTCCACAGAGGCTGGTCTAGCCCTGCAATGGTTCTGTTCCTGAGTCCCTGGGACCTGGCCTGGTGCCAGGGTCAACAGTGGTGACCCTTGTGTCTGGGTTTGTGGAGGGGAAAGAAGGTCTGGAGCCTGAGTCAACATGGTATGGCCTGCCACTGGGCTGTGCCTGGAACCTAGGTCCATGGGGATGAGTGGTTGTGGAGGCCAGCCTGTAGCCTGTGTCCTTGGGGCCCACTTGGTGATGTTGAAGGCCTGGAGCCTGGGTATGCAGATACTGATCTAGAGGCTAAGTCTGGGGTGGCTGGTCTGGAGCCCGGGTCTGTGGCAACCTATTGGCACATGGATCTACTAGAACAGGCCTGAATGCTGGGTTCACTGAAATGCATGGCTATAGGGAGCTGGCCTTGAGTATGGGTTTGCAGGTACTGATCTGGAGTTTGGGACTACAGGGGCTAGTCTGGCACAAGGTTTCACTGGGTGAGCCTGGTGCTGGGGGCTATGACAAAGTTGGATGCTCACTTCACTCTCCACCCCCCACACAGAGGGCATCTATCACCATGCTGCGTTGTCAGGACTTAGGAGAGGGATGAGGCAGGTAATATAAATCTGTCATTTCTTCCCTCTTCAACATGCTTCTTATTTCTGTGCTAAACCCAGGTGCTGTAATCTCTCACCTAAATTTCTCAGCTCTTGTGAAAGCATTTTTGTGCATGGATACTTGTGCTAATTTATATTTCTGCAGGAACAGCAGTGTTGGAAAGTACTGTTCTGCCATCTTGCTGATGGCACTCCTCCAATTTCTTCAATTTTAAAATGAAAGAGCCTGTTTCATTGGCTCTTGTGATAAGTACATGATATAATGCATACAAAACTGTGAGTATATTAATTCATTAAAAAAATTGCACAGAGAATGACAGACTTTTCAGATTGTGATACACCTTCTACTATAAACTAGAATAGCTGTGTTTGATGAAAACTTCAAAAATATATGTTAGGGAGGGTCTCTCTCTCTCTCTGTGTTTCCCTATCTTTCTCTCTCCCCCTCTTCTTCTCTGTCTTTTTCTCCACCCTCACCCCCCATTCACCTCTCTCTGTATCATTAAGGGCCCTACACAGTAAACAACAAAATTTCTGACTCAGCTATTAATGGATAAACAGATAGATAGAGACAGGCTACTTTTAAAATTAAAAAATTACATTTTTATTATCAGGTAACTGTGAGTGTACATAATTTTGACTTGAAAATGTGTGTAAAACTTACTCATATTCAGATTTTTTTTTCTGACCTTGCACATAAAATTATTCAACACAATATTTACTCACCCTCTTTTCTTGTCACCAATACTTTTACCTATTCAAATAATTCCAGGAGGAATGAGAGACAGATATACGTATTCCCTGTACTGTCTTGAACTGGATGCACTATCTTGTCTGCTATTCATGCAATTTCATTGGAAAAACAGTGCATTGACTAAAACTATTTGAAAATCATTAGGCTACATGCCAATTCCTGCTTTCAAAATATTATAACACAGGTTGTTCCTCAGGGGTCTGGCATTTCTCTCACTGTGGCTATTGTAATTCCTCCTATTTTATAGGGAGCCTTGAGAATAATTCTTCCAACTAATTATTAAAGCTCTTCATTAATAAATACATGTTTATCCAAATAGAAATGCAGCCAGAAGCTTCCTTCTGTTTTCTATTCCCAGCTGTTCAAATTAAAAATGACTGCAGACATGACTGATTTAGTGCTTTCACTTTTATAGTCAACTTTCTGGTGATTGGGTAGGAGTCCTGTGGGTGTTGGTAATATTCTATTTCTTTATAAAAAATGGTGGTTTTCATGATTACATTCAAATTGTAAAAATTCACTTCACTGAACACTTAGAATTTACATGTTCTTTTGCATATGTTTTACTTTGATAAAAAATTTATTTAAAAAAGAAACTTAAATTATAGAAAATTAAAATTTTTACATATGCTTTTCAAGAACTTCTCTGGTTTAAAAAAATCACAGAAGATGACCGAAGAGATAAAAGTAATTGCATAAAAATGAGAAATATCTTGCTGATTAGTCTTCTGATCATTAATTTGGCTAGTAAAAGTATAGCAAACAAAAACTATTGTGGGTTTTAAACAAAAAGACAATAAGTTGATTCCTAATTCTTTATGTAAATATTAAATAAACATTAAAATAATTATGCATATCTAGAGAGAGAGAGATGGGAGAAAGTCCAAGAGTTAAGTGAAAAAAGTAAATTGCAAAGAGATATATATTTTATGACCTATTGTTGGAATTAGTTTTTTGTAATTAGGTTAGTTTTTGTCTGCTTTTGAACTTTACATTAATGGAATTATAAAGCATGCATTCTTGTATGTGAGTAAATAAATGAAAATGTTCCTAAATGCTTGGAAGAATAAGTCAAGTGTAATATTCTCAAAACTGCCAGCAGAATTTATACATGATGACCAGGGATAATAGCAGATTTTCAATCATTATACTATACAGTGTTATATTCTGATATATATAACGTATGTATAACAATATATATAATATATATATTGGTTTTGATCCACAATTCATGGCTTATTCTAACCTTCCCCCTCCTATCTGTCTTGGAGTTGGCCATAAAGAAATTCTCTGAACTACCTTATCTGATTGTGGGTCATAAGACTCTCATTTCAGGAGAGGTTCTGCCCCATACCCAGGAGGAAGGAATGCTGCACAGACAGGCCAAGAAGAATCTGAACAGACAGGCCTTGCTGGTTTCCCTACCCAGTCTACTACTGTTAGATCATACTCTTTTTGTCAACTACATTTCTACATGGTTGTCCATGCCTCACTTATGCCTACGTAATGAAGGTTCCATAAAACCGCAAGAGCACAGGGTTTGGTAAGCTTCCATGTAGCTGAACACGTGGAGGTTCCTCGAGGGTGGCTTGCCCAGTGAGGCCATGGAAACTCCATGTTCCTCCCACTATTCCTCACCTTATGCATCTCTTCATCTGTGTCCTTTGTAATATCCATTATAATAAACTGGTAATCATAGTAAGAGTCTCCCTGAGTTCTGTGAGCCGCTCAGCAAATCATTCGAACCCAAGTAAGGAATTGTGGGGACCCTGATTTATAGCTGATTGGTGAGAAGCACAGGTAAAACAACCTGGGGTTTGGGTCTGGCATCTGAAGGTTGGGGGAACTCTTGTGGGACTGAACACCACTGTGGGATCTGACACTATTTCTAGGTAGATGGCATCGGAATTGAGTTGAATTGGAGGGCACCCAGCTGATGTCCACTGCAAAACTGCTTGCTTGCTGGTGGGGAGAAATCCCTACACGTTTGGTTACAGAGGTATTCTGTGTTGATTGTTGCTGAATAAGAGTGTAGGGAAATCATAATTGTTTGTGATTTTTCCCCCCTTAAACATATAGTTTCACGATATTTTCTTAAAATTACTATGCATTTGTTTGGTATTCAAAAAAAGATCAACTCTTTCTTGCTGGCAGTTCCTTTTTTATTTGAGTACTTGTGGATCTATCCTTTTTTTTTTTTGAGCTGAGCTAAGGACATGTGTAATTTTTTAGAAACATTTTAACCATCATTTCTGAGTGTTTTTTGTGTTTTAGCTTAGT
>NW_007727279.1:262095-264359 GCF_000696425.1 Galeopterus variegatus | reverse complement strand
TTATTATATTCACTGACTGTTCTAGATCCTGGGTTGAGCCCTAGGGAAACACAGTGAGCCAGGTTGTATGATTGCAAAGACAGGGAAAAAGAAAAGTTGAAAAGCCACATACATTGATCACATTCACTATAGAAGAATGTGTAGAAGGGCAATGAAGTGAGAAGTGAGAGAATATCTCATTTTTCTTATCTCTTATCGGGGTATATAAGGCCATTTTGAAGCAGTAATTAATAGTATTTGCTGACAATATAGTATCCAGAAGAATCAAGCAACAAACATTGATAAAAGCCCATGGATCCCACAGCTATGAATAGCAGATATATGGAAAGCATTGAGTGCAAAGGAAAAATTAAGACTCTTCAAAGTGAATTTCAGTGTCAGAATCATTTGAGCATATTTGTTCCTAACCCTTTTCTATGATTTTACAAATGTACATTTTGAAATATCTATAAGGCTCACATGGCACATTGGATAGCTTATTCTTTTAAGTAGCTATCCCTTTCCAACACCTTTAAAAAATGTAAACTTTGCTCACAGATCTACCTTCTATTATGTAAAAGAACAACAATAAAAACTCTTCCAATTAAAAAATTTACCTCTGTGGCAGGTGCTGGGTACACAGAAATTCATCAGACTTAATCTCTGTCCTCAAGAATCTTAGTAGAATTTTATCTAGGGAAAGAGAAACATGGAAAAAGAAAATGAAACTCTTTATAATTGCTATAATGCATTTGTATAAAAAACAGTGTTCATAGAGAAATAGTATGGATAATTATATTCAGAATACAGAACAGGTAGAATAATTTGGATTTAAGTAATGGGAATCAACCTTAGCTAGCTTATGTTAAAGAAAGTCATTGTGGAGCTTCTAGGTAGATATGACGGATAAGCACGTGCATATGTGGAAATGGAGCTTAGCAAAGAGGATGTTTATAAATGGATTCGTTGAACTCAGTATTTCAGAGATGATGGTGGGAACAGAAGTGAGAGGCATTGTGTACAAATGTAGAGGTAGGAATGATTACAATACACAGTGGAGAAAGCAGGCCGAATAACAACAAAGCAAGAGACCGATGTGAAGTGAGTTGATCAAAGAAAACGATGATTTGTCACTTTCTTCACGTATATAAAGTTCATGTACATGAATTTTATCTTTTCAGTCAAACTATAAAACAGCAACCATGTTTTCATTATAAGACATATGACAAGGATTGTTATAAGTGCTCAAGAAATATTTGTTGAATATGTAAATGAAATAATAACACTTCAAGATCAGGGACCAACAATATGTTAAGGAAAATGTTGCATTTGAATCAAAGTTGTTTTGTCCTAGTGGCTTTGTCTGTGTTTATCATTTTGATGTGTGTCAATGTTGATAAGAAACACTGTGCTAATATTGTTTATGGTGATAGAAAAATGGAGTACATAATTCTTGAGCAAAAGCTTTGTATCTAATAGTTATGTTTGCTTTTTATAGCTCAATATTTTGAACTATACAAATGCCTTTAACATTCAAAATTAAAGCAAGGAAAACACTGTGTTATTGCAAGTCTGAAACTCTCTTGCCTTTAAGCTATGGAGATGACAGATACTGTAACTCAATGTTTGACCTTATTAAGTTTGTGCAAGAACACAATTATATTGAACAGAGGAGGCTGAAGATGGTCAATTTTGGCATTCCATATTTTCAGTCCTGACCATCAAAACAAGTGCCTCTGATGAAAGAAATTTTAGCACACAGTGGAGAGAAGTGACTGCCTAGAAAATTAGCCACAGTGACATTTTGGGGTTTTACTTGACAGACTAAACTGTCATGGAATGAAAAATTCAATGTGGTAAAATCTCTCAAAATTGATGTATAGATTTAATGCAATCTCATTCAAAATCGTAGCAGGTATTTTTGTGGAAACTAACAAGCACTTTCAAAAATTTATATGGAAATACAAAGAGCAAAAACATTCCTAAAGGAGAACAAAATTAGAGATATATACTACTGGATAGCAAGTCTTATTGTAAAGCCACATTATTTAAAAATATTTTGGTATTTCTATAAGGATGGTCAAATTGTCCAATGTAATGGAGTAGATTCTAGTGATAACACATTTATGGACATTTGATTTATCATAAAGGTGGTATTGCAAAGTAGTGGAGCAAGTAAATTTTTTAAAAATAAAAGCCTAGGGCCGGCCCCGTGGCTCACTCAGGAGAGTGCGGCGCTGGGAGCGCCGAGGCCGCGGGTTCAGATCCTATATAGGGATGGCCAG
>NW_007727279.1:256547-261521 GCF_000696425.1 Galeopterus variegatus | reverse complement strand
AAAATAAAAGCCTAGGGCCGGCCCCGTGGCTCACTCAGGAGAGTGCGGCGCTGGGAGCGCCAAGGCCACGGGTTCAGATCCTATATAGGGATGGCCGGTGCACTCGCTGGCTGAGCGTGGTGCCAACAACACCCTGCTAAAGGTTACGATCCCCTTATCAGTCAAAAAAAAAAAAGCCTATAAAAGGCCAATTGGACATCCAAAATGAAAAAAAAAAATTAAACATTATCCATTCTTTGTGCTATATACAAAAGTTAATTGTGGGAGAATTATAAATCTAAATATAAAAGATAAATATAATGCTTCTAGAAAATAACATATACAAATATCTTCTTGATTTGTGAATACCTAACATTTTCTTAAATGTGTTACACAAAGCATAAAACATATAGCAATCATGATTGATAAACTGAACTATGTTAAAATTTGGGAAGTCTGTTCAAAAAGAGCCGCCCTTAAGACAGTGAAAAGTCAAGTTGCATAATGGGAGAAGATATTTGCAAAACATACAATCTAAAATAATCTTTTTTCCAGACTATATAAAAACTCTTACAAATCAATGTGAAAAAAAGGACGGACAACTCAATAGAGAAACAAGAAAATATTTGAACAGGCACTTTACAAAAACATAGCAAAATGCCCAGCAAACACATTGAAAATGTACTAAACCCTATTAGTTATCAGAAAGTGGTAATTAGAATTCAAATGAAATAATCTCACTTTATATCTACCACATGGTATTGGTAGATATAAAATATTGGTAAAGATGTTAAGCAACTGAAATATTCTTGCACAGCTTTTGGGAGTGTAAATTAGTACAAGTAATTTGTTTTTATTTTAATCTCTTTTTAAATTTATTTTCTTTTTGTTGGTTATGAGTATTCATGGGGTACAAAGCTAATTGTCACTACTTGTGCCCAAGATGTGATGGCCAGATTCATACTGGCAGCATGCCCATTGCCACGCATTGTGATTATACTGTGCGTCCCCCACCCAATTATCCTCAACCTCCCTCCCCATCCCCCTTTCCTCACTCCACTTTGTATCCCTAGATATGTTCTCTCCCTCTGCAAGTCCAACACACCTCTGTGGTCTTTCTTTCCTTCCTTCTTTCTCTCTTAGCTCCCACTTATGAGTGAGTACATGTGGTATTTAGTACAACTAATATGGAAAACTGTTTGGCATAATCTACTAAAGTTGGATATATATCATAATCTATGGTTCTATAATTTTAGTCCTAATAAATACCCAAAAGACATGCATGTGTTTACTTTGTCATAATTCTGCTATCTCATCAACTTACTAATGTTTGAGGAAATCAATTGAATGTTCATGAAGGAATTTGGCTAGCAAAGTACACAGATTATGCTTATTGGCTATTTTGCCTCTGGGTCAAAATCTTTTTGTGTCTCAGTGCTTAGCAATGAAGGGCCCCATACTATTACACTACAAAGGAAGGAATTTATTATTTATAAACAAAAGAAACAAACTGTAAGTTTACATTTTATGCTTGGTAAAATTGAGAGCGATCTGTTACTATCATCACCATTATCATCTTGAGGGGCTAAAGTGGAAAAAACATANATTAGTACCTATTTCTAGAAGGTTTCTGAAGAGTAATTCTTAAATATCTGTTCAGGAAGTGTCATGATTTTGTGCTTTAAAAATGTTTTATGTTCTATCATTGAGAATGAGGCACCATTTTCTTAGCTGCATTTCAATATTTTTAATCTCTTCACATGAAGGAGACATTTTTACTGAAGGAGAAAAAGAGGAGAGAGAATAAAGTAAAAAACACTTTATGGTGAAAATTTTAAATTATATTTGAAAAAATAGAAAAAGATTATTGTCTTAGTCTTCTCAGTCTGCTACAACAAAATACCATAAACTGGGTAGATTATAAGCCACAGAAATTTATTTTTCATTTCTAGAGGCTGGAAAGTCCAAGGTCAAGGCACTGGCGGACAGTGTATCTTGAGCGCCTGCTCTCTGATTAATGGACAGTGTCTTCTCACTGTCTTCACATGGTGAAAGGAGCAAAGGCCTTCTGTAGGGTCTCTTTTATAAGGGCACTAATTCCAATCATGAGGACTCTGCCTTCATGACATAATCACCTCCCAAAGGCCCCACATCCTGATGCCATCACCTTTGGTGTTAGCATTCCAATACACAAATTTTCGTGGTACATAAATGTTCAGTCTATCACAAATGCACAATAAAATGATATCTCTAGTTGGTTATAAGTGTTTTAATTTTTTTCATTTTGCTTACAGTATGTTTTCTAATGTTCTATAATGGACATGAATCATTAATTAGCTATATAATCATAAAACATAAAGATTAATATGCACATATAGTTGTTTACTGGTATTTGATTCAATACTGAGAAATTTATTAGTATTCAAGAAAAAGCCTTATTTTTCAGTGTACCTACTAGCCTGGTGGATCCTAATGCTTTTGTTCTTTCTTGACCCTCAGAAACCATATTCTTTCTGATAAGACTTAGCTGAATAAACTGCATCAAGAAAAATAAATTGAAGAGGATTTATACAAGCTGTCCTTGCATACCTGCAAACAGCGGCCTGTAGAAATGTTACCTGCATATCGTGTCCCCTAAAATGACAGAAGAGTCAGGGGCTGAATGATAGAGTTTGGACGTGTTGTCCCCTCCAAAACTCGTTGAAATCTGATCCCCAATATAGCAGTGTTGGGAGCTGTTCTGAGTCATGGGGATGGATCCCTCATGAATGGATTAATGCTCTCCCTGGGGAGTGGGGGTAATGAGTGAGTTCTCGCTCTATTAGTTTCCACTAGAGCTGGTTGTTTAAAAGACCCTGGCACCTCCCTCTCTCTCTCTTGCTTCCTCTCGCCAGGTGATCTGCTTGAACCTGCCAGCTCCTGGCCACTTTCCGCCATGAGTAGAAGCAGCCCGAAGCCTGTGCCAGATGCAGCTGTTCCAGAACAGTGAGCCAAATAGTCCTTTCTTTATAAATTAAACAGTTTCAGGTATTTTGTTATAGCAACACAAAATGGACTAATACAGGTTTTCAGTCATCCTGTCTTCCAGTGAGCATCCTGCAATGCATCCTACAGTGAACCCTCATTACTTCGATATGCCATTTTTCTATTTTTAAATGTGAGAAATTTAGGGGCTGGCGGGTTAGCTCAGTTGGTTAGAGCATGGTGTTATAACACCAGGGTCAAGAGTTCTGATCCCCATACCAGCCCCCGACAAAAAAAAATAAACAAATAAAATAAAGAAACCACTTAAATGGGAGGAATTTGAAGAAATAATAGCATGTAAAATAAATAATAAATCAATTTTTCTGCAGGCATATATTTGCCTGATTTTCTGAAAAGACTGGAAAACTCTAGACAAAAGTAATTAACTAATTAGCTTTTNAGATTATTGTCTTAGTCTTCTCAGTCTGCTACAACAAAATACCATAAACTGGGTAGATTATGAGCCACAGAAATTTATTTTTCATTTCTAGAGGCTGGAAAGTCCAAGGTCAAGGCACTGGTGGACAGTGTATCTTGAGCGCCTGCTCTCTTATTAATGGACAGTGTCTTCTCACTGTCTTCACATGGTGAAAGGAGCAAAGGCCTTCTGTAGGGTTTCTTTTATAAGGGCACTAATTCCAATCATGAGGGCTCTGCCTTCATGATATAATCACCTCCCAAATGCCCCACATCCTGATGCCATCACCTTTGGTGTTAGCATTCCAATACACAAATTTTCGTGGTACATAAATGTTCAGTCTATCACAAATGCACAATAAAATGATATCTCTAGTTGGTTATAAGTGTTTTAATTTTTTTCATTTTTCTTACAATCTGTTTTCTAATTTTCTATAATGGACATGAATCATTAATTAGCTATATAATCATAAAACATAAAGATTAATATGCACATATAGTTGTTTACTGGTATTTGATTCAATACTGAGAAATTTATTAGTATTCAAGAAGAAGCCTTATTTTTCAGTGTACCTACTAGCCTGGTGGATCCTAATGCTTTTGTTCTTTCTTGACCCTCAGAAACCATATTCTTTCTGATAAGACTTAGCTGAATAAACCGCATCAAGAAAAATAAATTGAAGAGGATTTATACAAGCTGTCCTTGCATACCTGCAAACAGTGGCCTGTAGAAATGTTACCTGCATATCGTGTCCCCTAAAATGACAGAAGAGTCAGGGGCTGAATGATAGAGTTTGGACGTGTTGTCCCCTCCAAAACTCATTGAAATCTGATCCCCAATATAGCAGTGTTGGGAGCTGTTCTGAATCATGGGGATGGATCCCTCATGAATGGATTAATGCTCTCCCTGGGGAGTGGGGGTAATGAGTGAGTTCTCGCTCTATTAGTTTCCACTAGAGTTGGTTGTTTAAAAGACCCTGGCACCTCCCTCTCTCTCTCTTTCTTCCTCTCACCAGGTGATCTGCTTGAACCTGCCAGCTCCCTGCCACTTTCCGCCATGAGTAGAAGCAGCCCGAGGCCTGTGCCAGATGCAGCTGTTCCAGAACAGTGAGCCAAATAGTCCTTTCTTTATAAATTAAACAGTTTCAGGTATTTTGTTATAGCAACACAAAATGGACTAATACAGGTTTTCAGTCATCCTGTCTTCCAGTGAGCATCCTGCAATGCATCCTACAGTGAACCCTCATCACTTCGATATGCCATTTTTCTATTCTTAAATGTGAGAAATTTAGGGGCTGGTGGGTTAGCTCAGTTGGTTAGAGCATGGTGTTATAACAGCAGGGTCAAGAGTTCTGATTCCCATACCAGCCCCCGACAAAAAAATAAACAAATAAAATAAAGAAACCACTTAAATGGGAGGAATTTGAAGAAATAATAGCATGTAAAATAAATATAAATCAATTTTTCTGCAGGCATATATTTGCCTGTCATAATGCCTGATTTTCTGAAAAGACTGGAAAACTCTAGACAAAAGTAATTAACTAATTAGCTTTT
>NW_007727279.1:234562-256074 GCF_000696425.1 Galeopterus variegatus | reverse complement strand
TGCCTGATTTTCTGAAAAGACTGGAAAACTCTAGACAAAAGTAATTAACTAATTAGCTTTTAAAATACAATTTAATGCACTAATTAAATTTATTTTTTTCTTCATAGTGGAAAATATTAAACTTTCTATTATTAATCTGTCAACAGTATATAACAGTACCTCATTATTTCACTAAAAGTTGTATTTATGGTTAAAATTCCTTAAAAACAAACTAGAACAACCTGAAAAATAGCATACATCACAGCAAAAATATACCATAGCCATCAAGACTTTATGACAAATCTTCAAATCTATGGAAGAATGAATTAACCTAATGCTTATTATAGGGGAGAAATGATCATATCCTTATCTCTAGAACTTCGTATTTCCACTGCCAAAATATAAAAAGATATAAATATAAAATATTAAACAATTTATCTTTATAAAACTGATAAGTTGAGAAAAATTGCTGTGGCTTTGGGTTTGATATGCACAGTTCTACATGACACATCCATCTCCAGGGATATTTGACAAATATGCTGTAAGAAATATTAAATAGAAAGGAGTTGACATTTTAAGAGAGATAATTAAGGCTTTTAATTTATGATCATATTAACTACTCAAAATCACACACTGACATCATAATTTGTCAAACTGTAATAATTTTAAAACTTGCATTGGTTGTTTAATTTATTCTTTTAATTTTTACACGTTCCATTTTTTTCCCTGGGATTTTTTTCCATGTTGCATAAAATTTATGAAGTTTGGAAATCACCCACTGTACTTAATTTGTCTATAAGATAATGAATAAGAACCTAAAGTTGTTCCATTTTTTTCCCTGGGATTTTTTTCCATGTTGCATAAAATTTATAAAGTTTGGAAATCACCCACTGTACTTAATTTGTCTATAAGATAATGAATAAGAACCTAAAGTGAGTTTAGGGGATCTCAAGCTTCCAGTTTCAGTACAAACTCATAATCTGGAAATTTACCAGATCTCCACTGCATTCCATTGTGTGTTGGGAAGAGCATGCTTGGAATTGGAAGACCCAGTTTCAGTCACTTGTCTAGTTGTCCTCTGAAAGGCTGGAATGCACAAAAGCATTGGTGCAGATATTCTCTGTGAGCTTCCTATATTAGATTGTGAAGAGCACATCAAATACTGTGAATATAGTTAGTGATCTTGAAGAATACCTATCTGTCCTTTATTTTTTAAAAAAGATGGAAGAAAGCCAAAGGCAATGTCAAGAGGCTAATAAATGAAATAACATAATGGAAAATAAAAGGAAGAGGGAAAAACTCCACTACTCCAGCTATATTTTTAACTCTCGAACAGAATAGTAAATCTGCCTACTCTGAGGAAATAATAGCAACAAGTATCCAATGTAAATTTAAGAGAAGCAAATAGATACATGTAAAAACAAGTGACTCCTTCTAGCAGCCTATGGAGAAAAGATGGATTTTCATTGTTACCGAATCTCTCATGTGGATTTGGAAATAGATGTAGATTCAACAAAGCTGGTTGTTGTCTTTCTCTTTGATGTATTCAAGAACCTGTCTAAATTTTTCAAACCTGTCATCTTCTTCAGCTGACTCACATGAGAACAAATGTATCCCTAGTCTCTTTAAAATCATGGAAAGAAAACAGACTGGAACAAGAACAATAATTTTGTCTTTATCTTTTCTTCCACTTGAGATCCATTTGACAGTCATGTCCCTCTCTAATATAGTCTTCTCTTTTTGAGTTACTCCTTTTAACATCACATTGTATATTTCCTTTATAGCTCTGATCTCATTCTATAATCTCTATGGGTTATTATTAGTCACTTACTGTCTTCTTCCCAGGAGTGTGAGCTCTATGAGGACAGAACCCTCTTAATGTTGACACCACTTCATCCCCAGAACCTATTATATGTTTGTTGAATTAATAATTTAAGTAATATTTACTTCACATTGCAGAAAGAATATTTCATAGATGATGACTGGAATGTTGAATGGTAGTGGTTGCTTTTTAGGAAATTAAGATGAACACTTTTGGTAGGCAATATATTGAATTGATCAAAGCATTAAAGTGAAATTTGAAGCCAAGAAAAGAACACAATCCTAAATTACACTGGATAACAATATTCTATGTAGGAAAAAATTGTGTTGTAAAAAGGAAAAAATGTGGAAAAGATTTCAGTAACTATCAGAAGGAAACTAAAGATGATGGACAGATTGGTACTTATGTATGTTCATGTCACACATATGACATAGATATATGACTATATATGTCTGTCTTATTCCATAGAGTGTACGTGAAGGAAAAAGCTTGGTTTTAAAATAACAAAATTTATATGTTTTTGTGAGTATACTTTAGGCTTTTGTAGTACTATTTATGAATTAAATATTAATTTTTAAAAATTGGTATTAAAGGTTAAAAAATAATTTCATTTTTCTGTGCAACAATTGAAGAACTTGTTGGGTGGAGTATGGGTGGGAGTTGATACCCTACAGGTAAGTTTACACTGAGAAAGAAAGAAGTGATATTTGGGGGGAAATAAATATACTATAGATATTCTAGACACAGAGAATATGGATAATAGAATCAGCAATATAAATAGGTGGTTAAAAAAAATCAACTATCTGGACATCTAATGGTAATCTTCAGCCAAAATTGATTTCATAAGTTAGAAAAAGGAGCAGGGGTGATTGTTAGTCTGGACTTGTTTCTGGAGTTAAAGAATAAAGGGCTAATGGTGCAGAAGTAATAGAAAGAATGGGAAAAAATAAATATAGAATTTTGATGATTTTAACCATAAAAGAATTGAATATTTAATACAATCAGGTAGGTACATGTACATTAGGCTCATGAAAGAAGGTAATTTTTAATATGAGAAAAGCTATTTTTTTTTAATGAAAAGAAACTCTAAAGTATACTGTGTCCCAAAATAGGAAAGTCTTAAAATGAAGTTTTATAAAACAAAGATGAGAACAAAAAGCAGCCAATTAATAAAAAAATTGCCCAAATAAGGAAAGTCCTCATAAACTAAGATTTAAAATTAGGAAGCAGAGGGCACATCACCAAAGAGCATCACAAGTATTAGAGGCTGAAATTCACTAGACCAATGGTGAAGCTGTATTGAAGCACATGAAGAAAAAAAAACCAACAAAAAACTAAGGAGACTAAAGACAATGAATAGAGTAAATAAAATGAAGACAGAAGAGATCAACTCAATGTATCATAAAGCTGATGAAGCAGATAAGAAAAAAATTGATAATACTATACAAGCTGTGTTTGCATCTATCTTCTCCATCTAGCAGAATTATCTTCAAATTGGAAGGGTGGAACAGATATTACAAACATTATAGAGTGATTAAAACATGAGATACCAAATAAGAATATAAGATAGTTCATCTTTGTAAATGCATTCAAAGCACTTTGTTCAGAGAGTTTAAGTCACTGAGCTTTGAGAAAATATATTCATCAGATGTGAACATAAAGCATTTTTGGTAAGTTTTAGGAATCCATTGGGTATAAGAGAGCTGCCAGGTATCTAAACGCTAGCACATGTTGTTCCAGATTTTCAGACATGGTAAAGGGAGACTTCATATGCTGCTGTTAAATATATTTAAAGTATACTTTGGCAAAATTCTAGAAAAGATTTTTGTACAGATGGTTTATGAACATTTAAATAAAGATACATTTTCTAGGAATAAAGATGAATTGACTTAGAATGTCATGAAAAATTAAAATAGTTTGTTTTGCGAAAGTAGTTTCCAGATTGGTAGATCAGATGAACACCATATATGTAAATTTTGTCTGGCATTTGGTAAAGTCTTTCAATACATCTTTACTGGAGGCTTGGGGAATGGTTGTTCACAGAGTAACAGAGTTTGGGAAATAATAATGAGTTGATTAAATGTACTTTAATGGTTATCAGTACAGTAGGTTAGTATGGGGGGTCCTAAAAGAATACATGAAAAACTTGCTCAATAACTTGGACAAAAGAATGGAAAACAGATTTTTCAAATTTCTTGTTGGCACGTCTTGGAAAGAATTGTCAGATCAAGATGGAAAACATCATAACAGGTCCGAATTATATACAGAATGTATAAGATATAATTTAAAAGGAATAAATATAAAAACCCTGACTTTAGGCTTATATTTAATTGTGAAATTGCAATTACTGAATGTGGGAGACCTTAATTAAAAGCAATTAGTGCAGAATCCCCCTGAAGACTTTGAAGGACCTCAAGCTCGTTTTGAGCCAACCTGGATTCGGTACTTAAAAGCTCAGTGAAGGTTTATGGTTTTAGCAGCGTGGTAGTTGGAGCGATGGAGGAAATGGAATTAGCAATTTCTTTGGTACACTGAGCTACATTTTAAGATGGTAATTGGAAAAGTGAAGTGATGAAAGAAACAGGATGGTGAAGAGTTGTGAAACTACATCATAAGGAGAAGGCTTGAGGGAAATTGTAAGGAAGGAAAGACTTGAAGGCATATGATATACCAGGCTATTTCAAAACATTGTAGAAAAATAGAATTAAAAGATAATATGAATCTTTCCATTAACTTTTTGAAGTACTCTTGTGATACCGGACCAGAGGGTCTGAGGAGGTCCGATGGCCGACTTCAACCCACTCTGTCCTCTGCCAGGTTCTTGACTCTGCCACAGGAAATAAACTAAGAGCAGAGGCAGAATAGAAAGCAAAAGCAGGTTTAATGTAGAGAATAAGAAATACACACTTCATGGGGAGAGTGTGGGCTGGTTCCAGAGAATGAGGGAATCTGCAGCAAGTTTAATACGGAAGTGGTAAATACATACTTCACAAAGTGCAGGCTGGCTTGAGAGAGTGAGCAGCAGCCCGATAAAGGCAGCCTTAACACAAAGGGAAAGAAATACACATCTCACAGGCAGAGCACGCGCTGGCTCCAAAGACAATGAACAACAGCCCGCCTTCTTTCTGGATTCAACTTTTATAGCCTGGCTATCTATACATATTCATACTTGCTAATGCATATTCAGTTAAGGGGGTGGTTCCCAGTTATGTAAAATATGCTGGGTGCTCTCTAGGGTCCCCAGTGGAAGGTCATTCGTAGGGTAAACTCCTTTATCTTGAGTATGCTCAGCCACTGAAATTACATAAATCTGCCTCCTGCAGCCTCAATCTCCCTGTATTGGTGTCCAAGATAGGTTCAACCAGCAACAGTGGTGCAGGACCCAGAGGAAGGGCTTGAGACCCAGGGGAGTGGCCTGAAACCTGACCCCAGGGAAACCAGGCACCTCTTATCTCACTTGTGTATCTTCTAAGGGCTGTGATAGGAATAAGGAAAGAAGAAAGGAAGAGAGAGAGAAAGAGACAGAAGGAAGGAGAGAATGAGATAGGGAGAAATAAGTGGAAGGATAAGTGGAAGAAAGTTAAAACAGGGGAACTAACATTTTAAATGCCTATTTTTTCCCTAGGAGCTCTGCTTGGAGCTTCAAAATACTCTATTCATTTATTTTTAGAGGAAGGGGTGTGTTTCCATTTTGAAAGGAAGATGGAGTAGATACATTACGAGTATTTAGGGAGCACAACAAAACACAAAGCACAGAAGTTCAAGGGAAAGTTATTTCTGACACAGTATGAAATAGTACTTCGTAAAAATCATGGCTTTCCAGCAACAGGGTGAGCCGCCTTAAAAGCGGTGTTATTCCCATTTCTGGAAATGTCACAGAAAATTTGAAGCTTAATTGGTAATTGTTAGGGAGAAAGTTATTTCTGACACAATATGAAATAGTACTTCATAAAAATCATGGCTTTCCAGCAACAGGGTGAGCCGCCTTAAAAGCAGTGTTATTCCCATTTCTGGAAATGTCACAGAAAATTTGAAGCTTAATTGGTAATTGTTAGGGATGTTGTAAAAGCCATCCACACATTTGGAAGTTGAACAATGAAATAACCACCAATAATACCCCCAACACTAAAACTTGTTGCTTCTTTATGTTAATGAACAGGAAAGAGTCTAAAAGCAAATACACAAGAGTTTCCAAAAGATGGCTTTTGATTGTGTTTGTTATTGGAAAGAGAAAACATAAATAATAAAATCTAAAGATAAACCAAAAACATTCTTTAAGTTATTGGTTTACATTTTTTCTCTTCTTTTATTTCTTATGGTTGAAAAAATTATGTCTGGGGTGTAAATTCTCTTTTTTTGTAATAAACATATTTTATATTACATAGCACTTACTATGTGCCAAGCATTGTTCTGAACACTTTAGCCGTGTTAACTCATTTAATCCTCAGAATAATTGTATGGCTTAGATAGCATCATTATTCATTTCTTACAAATGAGGAAAACAAGGTGTAGAAATTAAATAATTTCCTAAGTTCTCACAACTAGTTAGTAGCAAACCAAGACCATAGTATCAGGTATACATATCGTGAGAGCAATGTGTAAATATGTATTACTTTTATATAAGGTATTACTTATACAGAGTCACATATTTGGTATTTCAGGTCAGTCTTAAAGATATGTTCTCTATATCAAAGATTCAAACAATACAACAATTTTTTTTTTTTTTTACCAAGTTAAAATCTTACTATGGATGCTGTGTCCAACAGTATGGAAGCATATTTTTGGGTAGACCTAACCACTGTATATAACAAAATGCTAGATAAGATATATTTATTTTATAATAGTCTTAAATGAACCCAAGAACTGTCAAAAAAGTAAGTAATAACCATATGCCAATAAAAGTAAATGGAATACGAAAGCTGATTTTTCCCTTTAAGGACATTTACCAAAATAGGTTAACTTTAGTTTTGAAGCATTTCAGAATTCAGGGGTTAAGAAATCAAGCCCAGGGCCCACCCAAGTTGAGGTGTCTAAAAGAAGTTCACCAACATTAAAATGATACCCCTAAGGGCTTCATCTACAGTCTAAATGTAAATTTTACCCTTAAAGAAAATTGTCTCAATCTCTGGCACTGAGTGTAGGAGGAAAAAAATCTCTTCTCAGAATTTATAACCACAAGCTGCTCCTCACATATATTGCTACCACAATTCACACTACATAGGTGGTGTTAAGGAAAAAATTATTCTGACACGTGTTAAAGGGTATGGCAGGCTTTATTCAGGACTGTCATGATTATAGGAATTACTGAAATGGGGTTTTGCAGTAGGGTGGAAAGATTGTCTCAACTCTGAGTACAACAAGGAAAAGTGACAATTAATAGACAAGGAGCAGAATGTTTGTGGGTGGTGTCAGTGGATGGAAAATTTCTGAGGAAACATAAGGGGAAGGGGGGATTTTGCTAAATCTATTTAACATGATTCTTGCTGAAGGCAAGCCTGGATGACCTGGGAGATGGTGGGAAATGAGAAATTTGGTCAGGGACTGAGGGTGATCAGATATTGAGGAATGGAGATTCTGGGTAAACTGATTTAACAGGATTCTTGCTAAAATTGGGCTCTTGAAGACATGCTCAAGGATTGGACCTGGTTAAAAAAGAGCTCAAGGAGCCTGACTAGAGTTTGATTAAAGACAGGATCTTTGTCAGTCTCTTCTCTTGTTCAAGCAAAGAAAAGACATTCTTCTTTCCTTTGAACAATGTAAGTTCATTTTCTCATTTAGTCATCTTTTGTTCATTACGGTAGAACTGTCTATTAGATATTGATAGTTAAGGATGTTACGTGCATAGTGCTCATCCTTAATGAGAGAACTTCCTATGGAAATAAAAGAAAAGCAAAAATTAATAGTTGTAAACCTAGGTTCTGAGTCCAGAGGGCAGCCAGCCAAGAAGATTTCTAAATGTTGGGCTTGTAGGTGTCATGGCAATCAGATACATCTCCTGGTTTGCAGTTCAAATGTCTTTAGTGATGGCATCAGGTGTTCTGGTGAACTTTTGATTGGCCCATACATTAGCAGGCATGAAAGTTGCCCAGATATAGTCTGTTGTGGTGATTTCTCTGAAGATAAATCTATTTTCTATCAGGTCATCCAGTTTCAGCTTCTAGGACTTTGAGAAATGGGCAGTTTTTGTTTTTGTTGATTCCAAGTCAGAAGGGTGAGACAAAAACTGGAAACTTCGTTTGGAGAGTTTTAGCCAAATATTGGAAGAAATGTGAAGGACTGGGAATTTGGTAAGGACTGAAAACATGAATAAGAGAGAACCCGTGAGGGTGCACTATAGTTTTCCATCAAAACACAAAATTTCTCTCTACAACCATCCCCATTTTCATTCTTGTACAAAATTAGTCTGGTCCCGTTAGATTTGGCCTGATTATTTACATCAGAGCAGCAAGATGGTAATTGACCACACAGACCTATTGGAGTTCGCTTTGCTGAAACTTTTCATAAGGAATCTCAGATTAGACTTTTTAAAACCTCTTGAACCTAGAAAGCAATCGGAGAATTCACCACCAGACTTTTCATCACCACTTCAGTACTTCATCACCACTTCAGTACTTCATATGTAGATGTGGGAGAATTACTCTCTTCTCAACGTCCCCAAGATATCCCAAGTTTCCTGAAACTACCAGAAAGTGACTTTCCTTACCTGTAAAGCTGGGAAACTGGTAAGCCAGGTACCAGGCTGGTTTTTCAAGAGGGCTTTGTAAGCATTGGCTCCATAAAGTTAACCTTAGATCCTTGAAACTGTTAGGTCATATCTGATTTTGTGCATCAACGTCAAATATAGCATTCTAGTCAAAACTTTGATAATATAACCATTTTCCCAATTATATCTTGTTACAGGGAGAACAGATTCTTATTAAACTTAAGTAAATAATTATATTTGCATGAAAATAAGAATATTTATTAAGAGTTTCCAAATTCTGAAGGGATGAGGTAGAAAGAAAAAATTAAATGTTTCATTTTTACTTACAAAAGTATAATGTATTAATTGTGTGACTTATAGATAGCTTAAGAAGAAAAGGGAAAGGGGTTGCTCAAATCCAGAAAATAGACCATTAAAGAACCAGAAATGTTCCAAAACAAAAACCATAATACTTTTTATCAGTTCATTCAGTCCTGTGGAATTGAGTCTTGTTCTGTTTGATCTAGGGTTAGCAGTTTCAAGAATCCATTAGCTTCTTCACTAGCATTGTGGAAATCCTTAGTCCAGTGGTGTTGTCTCAGAGTTATTTTTGCAATGCCAATATAAAGTATTCTGGCTTGTAGTTGACGGCAAGGGCTTTCAGAAAAGCATCAAAGTAAAACAATAACTTTGTGAATGACAAAAGACATAAAATGGCCATTGATAAAGACATCATGACAGTTCATCTGAGAAGGAAATTTGTTTCTGCGACACATATTTTAAAATAATAACTGGAATTATGACTGATAACATTACACCAGGACATACCATGTACAGTGACAATATTGACAAATTTATAGAAATTTTATACAATTTATGAAATACCTATATTAATAACATTTTACCATACAAACATAACCTAGGAAAGGCTAATCATCACTTCTTATTTGACATCTTTTCATGTGATTTAGCATACCGAATAAACCAAGTTAGTTTCATATCTCTCTTTTTAAAAGGTGAGAGAACAAATCATTTGAGACTTCCCAGGGGCCCTTTGGGAAATCTCTAGTTGAATTCAGGAACAAGAACACTTCATTTAGAATTTAATTTTAGGAAGTTGTCAAAAATGTCAAAAAATTTGAACACGTGATTAAATAAGATCACGGATCACTAAGAAACAATACTTTGGTTCTCTTAAATAATCAAGAACATGATAAAATTTATCACACAGCACAGGAAATTATTCTGATAAGACACAGAATCATGGTTTCCTAGGCAGATTATCAAGAAGGTAAAGAAAGACCTTTTCAATCTCTTATTAAGAGCAAACCAATAATCTAAGAAAACTTTGTCATTTTAGCAAAGAGAAAATCAAATTCTAGTTTTGTGCTGTTGTACTTTTGACATTAAGACTCATTGAAAACAAGGGCTCCAAATAAATCCATTCAATCTTACCAGATTGGCCACACATAAATCCTTTTCAGAAAGACTTCTACAACTTTAATATCCACTCAGATTTTGTCTTGTATTTTCCTTCTTTCTCATTCTGGAATGACCAATCATTTTTCTTTAGGACAAAATTACTCTCCTTTCTCTTACCAAAATGCATTCTTCATATTCCTTTCCTTATCAAAAACACATTCTTCTTTCCTTGTATACTTTGCATACAGAGTTGTTTCCCTTCACCCTTATTATTTTAGTAGTTTTAATTGCATATATTGATTATAGTTTTTAACTATTAGTAATCTTTTAAAGAGTGTCTTAGTATGTTCAGGTTTCTATAACAAAATACCATAAACTGGTAGCTTATGAACAACAAAAATTTATTTCTCACAACTCTGGTGGCTGGGAAGTCGAAGATCCATGCACCAGAATTGGTGTCTGGTACGGGCCTGCATTCTAGTTCACAGATGGCACCACAGTAGTTGGTTTTTAAGAAGAAGAGAGAGAAAAATGGAGCAGAGGCAATATTTGATGAGATAATGGCTGAGAATTTTTCTGAATCCACAGAATTAAGGAGCTGAATTATATAAAGCCAGAAAATAAAAATAAAGTCATACCTATGCAAGTCATACCATAACTGCAAAATTCTAACATAAACACAAACTTACAATGTAGCTAGAGATAAAGAAGAAATTATTTTACAAGTATCAGTTGGAAGCTAAATATCAGTGGGATGGCATCCTTAATGTGCTAAGAGAAGTAGTAGTTGTCAACCTATAATTCTATATCCAACAAAAACATCTTTTAATATTGTGAATAAAAAAAGGACATTTTTTAGACAAAAATTGTGTTCCACTAGGAAATTCTCATTAAAGGATAATTTAAACATATACTTCTGTCAGAAGAAAAGAGATTCCTAGATGGAAGATCTGAGATGCAATAAGAATATTAAAATGGTTAATGTGTTAGCATAGTTAATATGTAGGTAAATATATACAAATATTGATCTCTGTTAATAATAAAACATAAAACACCTTGAAAGATAAAAACTACTTTGGAGCTAACATAAACAGCAATCATAGCATGTAAATAGACAAAGCATTCTGGAATAAAAGTGTTCTAAGATCCCCAAAGTTTTCAGGAGGAAGATAAAGATATTAGTTTTAGATAATGCAAACTTAAGCATCTTCATTAAAATTCCTATGGTAACCATTAAAGAATAGTAAAAGGATATACATTATGAGGTTAGGAGAGAAAAAATGAAATTAAAAAAAGATAGTCAATGCAAAAGAAGACAAAGAAAGAGTGGATAGAAGAAACAAAGTGCAAGACAAATAGAAAACACAAAATCAGAGGGAAAATGAATTTAACTATATCTATAATAGATTAAAATATAAATTCACCTTACCAAGTCAATATAAAAAGATCATTTGAATTTCAAACTTCATCAAAAAGCAATGAGAAATTGTAGTTAAAATATTATTTATAATAGAAACATGACTATGAAGTTATTTGGAGCATATGCATAGAATATGTGCAAGAACTTTATAGGTAAGACTATAACCTTTCTTGCAAAGCATTGAAGAAGTCCTAAATAAATGAGGAGCTGTACCATTTTATGAAGAATGATTTGGAGTATACAAAGCAGAAATTCAGTTCTCCCCAAATTGATCTATATTAACTCAATGCAACTTCAATAAAGATCCAAACAGAATAGTTTCACTGAGATTTGTGAGTGGGGTGGGAAATCTGACAGCTGATTTTAATGTTCACAAGAAAGACATTATGAATATTAGGAAGTGTTAAAAAAATTCAAGACATTCTTGAAGGTAAATAATAAGGTAGGGGAGAGTGGGAGACTTGCTTTATCAGATATTAAAAAACTCTGTAAAGTTATATTAGTTAAGAGAATGTGGTATTGACATAGTGATAAACACGTAGACCAGTGGAATACAAATATGGAAATGATTTAGAGTATAGCTGGTATTGCAGATCAGTGGAAAAATGGAATTTTCAATAAATGTTACTAAAACTATCCTTAGTTGTTTAGGGAAAAAATAAAATCAGTTTCCATACTACAAAAGAGAGAAAAATCTATTCTGGGCAATTAAAGATCCAAATGTGAAAGAGTATTTGTACAATCTTTAAAAGTTAATATAGGAAACTACCTTAAGGAACTCGGAGAAGGGAGGAATACTTTAAACACTATACAAAAAAATTCAAAACATACTGGAATAATTTTAGAAGAAGAATAGAATTGGGAGGGGTGTAAGGAACTCTAAAGGTTAAAGTAATGCTCTTTTAAAACAAGTGGGGTGGGTATATGGATGTTGTTTACACTGTGTTTCTTTATACCTGACATTTTATAAATGCTTTTTTTGTATGACTCATATTTAACTCAAAACATTAAAAATAGGTAATTTATTCGGATTGTGTCATGTTGCTTCTGAGACAGAAATATTTAATGGATCACAAAAAAATGGATCACATTAGAAAATGTTAAAGGAACAAAGGCCATGTTGAGCTTATAAAAGGGGATTGTGTCATGTTGCTTCTGAGACAGAAATATTTAATGGATCACAAAAAAAATGGATCACATTAGAAAATGTTAAAGGAACAAAGGCCATGTTGAGCTTATAAAAGGAAGACAAATTGAAAATAACTGATTTCAATGTAAAAATAAAAATAAGTCCACTGATCATTGAAAATTTGAGAGAATAAAAATTAATGCCCTCAAGAAATTTCAATATGATGCAAAAGAACCAGAAAGAGTTAGAGAAAACATCAATGCACCTTTGTATTTTGTCAACCTTAGTGGGAGTAGAAAAATGGAGACTGAAATCATGTTCTTTCTTGCTATTTCGTACCATTCTTCTATATTCATGGATGGTTTTGTTCAGATTCCCTCATGGTTATCAACTGAATAGTGAAAAAATCCAACAGTTATTTGTGGCTTGGGATGATTCTAAAATAATATTCAGCATATAGTAAATTTTAATACAAAATTAAATGATAAGGTCTATTTTGGGTTTTTTTTTTTTGTATGTTCTTTTGAAATTTTTAAATATGTAGACAGAGTATAATGAAATGAACACCACTAATATTAAAAACTAATGCAATAAATACTTTCATACCGACTATCCAAGTTCAGATTAAAAAAAAATTTAAATATTATAGGAAAATCAACAGTTCTTGTGTAAGTTTTAAAATAATAGCATTATTAAAGGGATAAAAAGTTAACTTCAGTATGCAAAACTTATTGTAAAATTTATCATTTTAAGGTATGATTTAGTAATGTTTAGTACGTTTGCTGAGCTGGGCAGGCATCACCAGTATCTAATTTTATGATATTTTCTTTCGTCTCCCTCAAAAAAATAAAAGTCCTTATTAAATAAAAGTACTCATTAAAGTCACAACCCATTTTCCCCTCTCCTCAGCCCCTAAGAATCCCTAATCTTTCTGTGGATTTGCCTATTCTGAACATTTCATATAAATGAAATTATACATTATATGGACTTTTTATGGCTGACTTCTTTCACTTCACATAATGTTTTCGGGGTTCATTTATGTTTTATCATGAATTAATACTTGTATTTCATTCTTTTCAATTGCCTAATAATATTCCATTGTATGGATATACAACATTGTGATCATCCATCTATCACTTTACAGATATTTGGATAGTTTCCACTTTTTGGCTATTATGAATAACTCTGCTATGAATATTCATGCAGAGTTTTTGGTATAATTATATATTTTCAATTGTCTTGGGTATATTCCTAGGAGTAGAATTGCTGGATCATATGGTAACTCTATCTTTATCTTTTGAGGAACTGCCAGACTGTTTTCCAAAGCAGCTGCATCACTTTATATTCCCACCAGTAGTGAATCAAGGGCTTTATTTCCTCCACATCATTGTCCACACATGTAATTGTAAATCTTTTTGATTATAGCAATCCTCGGGTGTGAAGTAGTATCTCATTGATTTGTATTTCCCTAATGACTAATTATGTTGGGCATCTTTTCATGTGTCTATTGCCCATTTGCATATCTTTTCTTGAGAAGTGTCAACTCAAGTTCTTCAACCATTTTAAAACTGGGTCATTTGCCTTTTTATTATTGAGTTGCAAGAATTATTTATGTGTTCTGGATACAAGTTCCTCATCAGATGTATGATCTGCAATATTATGTCCCATTTTGTGGATTGTCTTTTCACTGTATTGATATTGCTCTTTCACACAGAAAAGGTTTTAATTTTGATAAAGTCCAATATATCTAATATATCTATTTTTATTTTTCACTTGTGTTTTATGGGTCATGTGTAAAAAACAAACAAAAAACCAAAGCAATTTTCTATCCAAGATCACAAAAAGATTTACCCCTATATTTTTTCTAATAGTTTTAGAGTTTTAGCTTTTACATTAAGGCCTTTGGTCCATTTTGAGTTAATTTTGTGTACGGTGTGAGGTAGGCATTCAACTTCATCCCTTTACATGTGAATATCTAATTGTTCCAGCACTATTGGTTGAAAAGACTGTTATCCCCCCTTGTTTATTGATCTTCTATCATGCAACTTTGCTGAACTGGTTTATTAAACCTAATATTTTTGTGTATTCCTTAGGATTTTCTGTATACAAAATAATGTCATATATAAATAGATATAGTATTACTTCTGCCTTCACAATCTGGATGCCTTTATTTCACTTTCTTACCCAATTGCTCTGCCTAAAATCTCTAATAGAAAGTTGAATAGAAGCAGTAAAAGCAGAAGTCCTTGTCCAGTTCTTGATCTTTTGTGAAAAGCATTTACTCTTTCACCACTAAGTATGATGTTAGCTGTATGTTTTCCATATATTCCCTTTTTGCAGGATAAGGAAATTCCCCTCTATTACTTGTTCATTGAGTGTTTTTATAATCATAGAAATGCACTGGATTTTGTCAAATCCTTTTTCTGCATCTACTGAAATGATTGGGTGGGCTTTTTTCCCTTTATTCTGTTAATGTGACGTATTAAATTGATTGATCTTTCATGTGTTGAGCAACATTGCATTCCTGGGGTTAATCCCACATGATTGTGGTGTATAATTCTTTTTATGGGATTGATTAATTTAGTTTGATAGTGTTTTGTTGAGAATTTTTGCATCTTGCTCAACCTTGTTTCGGTTTTCATTCTTTTTATCTTGGTAAATCTAGTTAAAGTTTTATTAGTTCTGCTGATCCTTCTAAAACCCAACTTTTTTAAAAAAGAGCTTTTTTAAAAAGAAATTTCTTTGGGCAGGTGGCCAGTATGGGGAATTGAACCCTTGCCCTTGGTGTTACAAGGCTGTGTTTTAACCAGTTGAGCTAACTGGTCAGCCCCTACTGGTAAGGATGTGGAGAAAGGAGACCCCTCCTACACTGTTGGTGGAACTGAAAAATGGTGCAGCCATTATGGAAAATGGTATGGAGTTTCCTCAGACAACTGCAGATAGAATTGCCATATGATTCAGCAATCCCACTGCTGGGTATATACCGAAAGGAATGGAAGTCATCATGTCAAAGGGATACCTCCACTCCCATGTTTATTGCAGCTCTATTTACAATATCCAAGAGTTGGAACCAGCCTAAATGCCCATCATCTAACAAGTGGAAAAGGAAAATGTGGTATATTTACACAATGGAATACCACTTTGCCAAAAAAGGAATGAAATTCTACCATTTGCAGCAACATGGATGAACTTAGAGAAAATTATGTTAAGTGAAAGAAGCCAGGCACAGAAAGAAACACTGCATGTTCTCACTTATTTGTGGGAGCTAATAAAAGTAAATAAATAAACAAACAAATAAATAGGGGGGAAAAAAAGACACAGCAATCACCATAACTCTTTAATCTTGTTAAGAGAAGTAAACAAACATGAGGTTTCCAGGGGTGGAAAGGGGAAGAGGAAGGTAGGAAAGGGAAGAATTGGTAAAGAGCCACAAAAATCAATTAAATTATATAATGATAAATAAAAAAGTTAAAAAAAAATTAAGAATAAAAGTTAATACAAAAGTTTATTCTTTTTATATTATCTATTTCATTTATTTCTCCTCTCATCTTTAGTAGATCTTCTTTTTTGCTTGCTTTGGATTTAGTTTGCTCCTTTTTGTTTGTTTCTTAAGGTAGACATTATTTTAAAATCTGCCTTCTCTTTCAACATAGGTGTTTACATTTCTGTCTAAACACTGTTTTAGTGTATTCCATACCTTTTAGAATGTTACCTTTTTGTTTTAACTTATCTTAAAGTATCTTCTAACCTCATTTGTTATTTTTTTCTAAAATGTATTGGTTCCAGTGCGCATGGAGCAGGGAGACATCCAACAGAGGAGGCAGAAGCTCCAAAGAGACCACATGCTCTATGGTGCTTCCTCATGACTCAGCAGCCTGGCCCAGTGCACACAGAGCAGGGAGACATCCAGCAGGGGAGGCAGAAGCTCTGCAGAGACCACATGCCCTGTGGTGCAGCAGCCATGTGATCCAGCAGGTAGGCCTCACCGCCACCACCTATCTCCATCCCCAGCCTGGCCCAGTGCATGCGGAGTATGTAGATGTCCAGCAGGGGAGGCAGAAGCTCCACAGAGACCACACACCCTGCGGTGCCACCACACGACCCAGCAGCCCGGCCGAGTGCATGCTGACCAGAGAGGTGGCTCTCTGGAGATGCCCAAGACCCAAGACAACCACACATGAAAGGCACTAGTGGCCAACTGAGCAGACACTGAGGATGCCATACCAAATTGGCAACCCCAGCAACATCCTAGCCAGACAATAATTTCAAACCTGTGGACTGTGAAATCCCTGGCCACAATGACTAAACATCAAAGGAAAGATACCAGAAATATGAAAAATCAAGAAAGTATAACACCAAAAGGTAGTAACACTCAAGCTCTAGATCCTATAGAACAAGAAGCCCTTGAAATGTCTGACACAGAATTTTGAGTGATAATTCTAAGGAAACTGAATGAGATACAAGAAAAGTCAGCTAGACAACATGACGAAACCAGGAATAGTATACAGGACCTGAAAGAAGAAATATATAAGGGAATCAATGCCCTGAAAAAGAAAGTAGCAGAGCTTGCTGAACTGAACAATTCATTCAACAAAATAAAAAACACAACAGAGAGTTTAACCAGCAGGCTTGCAGAAGCAGAAGAGAGAACTTCTAACCTTGAAGATGGGCTGTTTGAAATAACAAAGGCAGACAAAAAAATGAAAAAAGAATTAAAAACATTGAAGAATCGGTAAGGGAGATAACAAACAAAATAGTGGCAGAAAACTTCCCAGTTATTGGAAAAGACACAGATCTTCAGATTCCGGAAGCGCAAAGATCCCCAAAAGTATTCAACCAAAAAAGGTCTTCTCCAAGACATGTTATAGTCAAATTGGCAAAACTCAAAGACAAAGAGAGAATCTTAAAAGCTGCAAGAGAGAAGCATCAAATCACCTATAAGGGAGCCCCAATCAGACTAACATCAGACTTTTCATCACAAACCTGAAAAGCTAGAAAGGAATGGGATGATATATTCAAAATACTAAAAGATAGAGATTGCCAGCCAAGAATACTCCACCCCACAAGGCTATCCTTCTGAAATGAAGGGAAAATAGTATATTTTTCAGACAAACAAAAACTGCAGGAGTTCACTACCACATGACCACCATTAGAAGAAATTCTCAAGAGAGTACTGGGTTTGGTACCTGAAAAACAACTACCACTGCCATAAAAACCTAAGAAAAATAAAAACCCACTAGTAAAATAAAAAGGGCAACAATGAAGAGAAAACAACAACAACAAAAGGTTATCTACAACCCAAGGAACCAACAAATACAGAAGACAAACAGTAAATCAGAAAGAAAGGAACAAAAGACACTTAAGACATCCAAAAAGAAAAAAATCAATAAAATGCTAGGATTAAATCAAGACTCTTCAGTAGCAACTCTTACTGTAAAAGGTTTAAATTCCCCAATCAAAAGACACAGACTGGCTGACTGGATTAAAAAGGAGGACCCAACTGTGTGCTGCCTTCAAGAGACCCACCTCTCCTTAAAGACTCACATAGACTAAGAGTGAAAGGATGGAAAAAGATTTACCATGCAAACAGAAATGAAAAATGAGCTGGAGAAGCTATTCTTATATCTGATAAAATAGACTTTAAACTAGAAACCATAAAAAGAGATAATGAGGGCCAATACAGAATGATGAAAGGATTGACCCATCAATAAGACATAACAATCATAAATATATATGCATCCAATGTCGGAGCAGCCAGATTTATAAAACAAACTCTATTAGACCAAAAGAAGGAAATAGACACTAATACCATAATAGCAGGGGACCTGAACACCACGCTGTCAATATTGGACAGATCATCTAGGCAAAGAATCAGAAGAGAAACACAAGATCTAAACAACATACTAGACCAATTGGATTTGGCAGATATCTATAGAACATTCCATCCAACAACATCAGAATATTCGTTCTTCTCATTACACATGGATCATTCTCCAGGATAGATCACATGTTAGGTCACAAATCAAGTCTCAACAATTTTAAAAGCTGAAAGCTTTTGCTTTAAGAATAGGAGCTAGACAAGGATGCCCACTCTCACCACTCCTATTCAACATAGTGTTGAAAGTACTAGCCAGAGCAATCAGAGAAGAGAAGGAAATAAAGGGCATCCAGATTGGAAAAGATGAAGTCAAACTGTCCCTGTTTGCAGATGACATGATCCTATATATCAAACAGCCCAAAGCCTCTACAAAAAAACTCTTGGAATTGATAAATGATTTCAGCACAGTAGCAGGATACAAAATCAACACACAAAAATCAGTAGCATTTCTATTCACCAATAGTGAACAAGCAGAAAGAGAAATCAAGAAAGCCTGCCCATTCACAATAGCCGCCAAAAAAATAAAATACCTAGGAATTGAACTAACTAAGGATGTGAAAAATCTCTATAACGAGAACTATAAACCACTCCTGAGAGAAATTAGAGAGGATACAAAAAGATGGAAAGACATCCCATGCTCCTGGATTGGAAGAATCAATATAGTGAAAATGACTATACTACCCAAAGTAATATACAAATTCAATGCAATCCCCATCAAAATTCCAATGACATTTCTCTCAGAAATGGAAAGAACTATACAGTCATTTATCTGGAATAACAAAAGACCAAGAATAGCCAAAGCAACGCTGAGCAAAAAAAAATAAAGCTGAAGGTATTACTCTACCTGACTTTAAACTATACTACAAAGCCACAATAACCAAAACAGCATGGTACTGGTATAAAAACAGAGACACTGATCAATGGAATAGAATAGAATACCCAGAAATCAACCCACGCACTCACTGCCATTTGATCTTCAGCAAAGGCATCAAGTCTATTCACTGGGGTCGGGACTCCCTCTTCAGCAAAGGGTGCTGGGATAACTGGATATCCATATGCAGGAGATTGAAACTAGACCCATACCTCTCACCATATACTAAAATCAACTCAAAATGGATCAAGGATTTAAATATACACCCCGAAACAATAAAACTTATTAAAGAAAACATAGGAGAAACCCTTCAGCAAATAGGGCTGGGCACAGACTTCATGAATATGACCCCAAAAGCACAGGCAACCAAAGGAAAAATAAACAAATGGGACTATAACAAACTAAAAAGCTTCTGCACAGCAAAAGAAACAATTAACAGAGCTAAAAGACAACCAACAGAGTGGGAGAAAATATTTGCAAAATACACATCCAACAAAGGACTAATATCCAGAATATATAAAGAACTCAAACAACTTTACAAGAAAAAAACAAGCAACCCAATCAAAAAATGGGCAAAAGAACTAAGTAAGCATTTCTCTAAAGAAGATATGCAAATGGCCAACAGTCATATGAAAAAATGCTCAACATCACCCAGCATCCGGGAAATGCAAATCAAAACCACACTGAGATACCATCTCACCCCAGTTAGGATGGCAAAAATCCAAAAGACGCTGAAAGATAAATGCTGGCATGGTTGCGGAAAAAAAGGAACTCTCTTACATTGTTGGTGGGAATGCACAATGGTGCAACCCCTATGGAAAATGGTTTGGAGGTTCCTCAAACAGTTGAAGATAGATCTACCATACGACATACCATCTCACCCCAGTTAGGATGGCTAATATACAAATGACTGTGAATGATAAATGCTGACGAGGTTGCAGAGCAAAAGCAACTCTCATACATTGTTGGTGGGCTGCAAAATGGTGCAGCCTCTATGGAATATGGTATGGAGGTTCCTCAAACAATTGCAGCTAGATCTACCATATGACCCAGCTATCCCACTGCTGGGAATATACCCAGAGGAATGAAAATCATCAAGCCGAAGGTATACCTGTTCTCCAGTGTTCACTACAGCACTATTTACAATAGCTAAGAGTTGGAACCAGCCCAAATGTCCATCAGATTATGGATAAGGAAACTGTGGTATATGTACATGATGGAATACTTCTCAGCTATAAAAAAGAATGAAATACTGCCATTTGCAATGACATGGATGGGCCTAGAGAAAATTATATTAAGTGAAACAAGTCAGGCACAGAAAGAGAAATACCACATGTTCTNAAAAAATAAAATACTTGGGAATTGAGTTAACCAAGGATGTGAGAAATATCTATAATGAGAACCACTGCTGAGAGAATTTAGAGAGGATACAAGAAGATGGAAAGATATCCCATGCTTTTGGATTGGAAGAATCAATATTGTGAAAATGTCCATACTACCCAAAATGATCTACAGATTCAATGCAATCCCCATCAAAATTCCAATGACATTTTTTTCAGAAATTGAAAAAACTATCCAGACATTTATATGGAATAACAAAAGAGCATGCATAGCCAAAGTGATTCTGAGAAAAAAAAAAAAAGAAAAAAGCTGGAGGTATAACACTACCTGACATTAAACTATACTAGAAAGCTATAATAACCAAAACAGCACGATACTGGCATAAAAACAGACACACTGATCAATGGAATAGAATAGAGTATCGAGAAATCAACCCACACACTTACAGCCATCTGATCTTTGACAAAGGCACCAAGCATATACACTGGGGAAGAGACTGCCTCTTCAGCAAATGGTGCCAGGATAGCTGGATATCAATATGCAGGAGAATGAAACTAGACTCATACCTCTCACCATATGCTAAAATCAACTCAAAATGGATTAAAGAATTAAATATACACCCTGAAACAATAAAACTTCTTAAAGAAAACATGGGAGAAACACTTCAGGAAGTAGGACTGGGCATAGCCTTCATGAACAAGACCCCAAAAGCATGGGCAACCAAAGGAAAAATAATGAAAAGAGATTATATCAAACTAAAAAGCTTCAGCACAGTGAAAGAAACAATTAACAGAGGTAAAAGACCACCAACAGAGTGGGAAAAATATTTGCAAAATATACATCTGACAAAGGATTAATATCCAGAATATACAAGGAACTGAAACAATGTTACAAGAAAAAAATAAGCAACCCAATTAAAAAATGGGCAAAAGTGCTAAATAGGCATTTCTCAAAGGAAGATATACGAA
>NW_007727279.1:225238-233705 GCF_000696425.1 Galeopterus variegatus | reverse complement strand
GACTTCTCAGCTATAAAAAAGAATGAAATACTGCCATTTGCAATGACATGGATGGACCTAGAGAGAATTATATTAAGTGAAACAAGTCAGGCACAGAAAGAGAAATACCACATGTTCTCACTTATTTGTGGGAGCTAAAATTGAATAAATAAATACACACACACAAAACTGGGGGTTGGGAGGGTAAGAAGACAGAACAATTACAATTCCTTGAAGTTGAATCAAGAAGCAAAAGAAAGGACATTGTTGGGATGGAGGGGGGAGAGAGAGGAGGGTAGGAGGTTCTGGTAATTGGACACAATAATCAATCACATTATATATTGTCAAAATAAAATAAAATTTGGAAGAAAAATAATAAATTCATAGAGATGCAAAAAAAGAAATGTATTGGTTATTTAGGAGTGTGTTGTTTAGTTTTCACATACTTCCAAATTTCCCAAATTTCCTTCTATTGTTGATTTCAAATTAAATTCTATTGTGATTCACAAACATTCTTCGTTTGATTTTATTTCCTTTATATTTATTGTGGGTTATTTTGTGTTTTAGCACTTGGTCTATTCTAGTAGAATGTTCCATTTGTCCTTGAGGAGATAAAATTCTGCTTTTATTGGCAAGAATGTTCTATAACGATGTGTTAGTTCTATGTTCTTGTTGATTCTCCATGTTGGTCTACCCACTATTCAGAATGAAGTATTGACATTTCTAACTATTCTTGTTGTATTGTTGATTTCTTAATTCTTTTAGCTTTTTCTTCATGTATATTGGAGAGTTACCTTACTTTCATAAAATTAATCTCTGTCTTTTCATAAAGTTTGAAAACCCACAAGCCAAATAAAATAAATTTCTGTTAAATATCTGGCTTAAGACAAAGTCAAATTTTAGTTTTTAAAATTATGATTTAAATTATGTAAAGTAAATTAATTTGCTATATTGCATGTAGTAAAGTTAATTACTACATAAAAAATTGTTGACAAAGTAGAAATAGCAATACTACTGAATAACAAGCAAGAAAATATTATGTATTAAATATGGCCAGAGACACAGTTTCATATAGGACTTTGAAAATATAATTTCTCACCTAGTAACATGATTACATTCAAATATGAACTGAGAAGTTACAATATTAAATCTTTTTATATTGAGGTATATATATTTTAAAATGATGTCTGTTTGATGTTACTCTCTCATGAAACATTTCCTTATTTATTGCTCAGTTTATTGCACTCAACCTGAGTCAAACTTCACATGGCTACACATAACTTCATTTTCAACTGAAATAAAATTATTTTTGTCCTTGCTCTTGATCCTTGTAAGTGAGAAAATTCTTCCTCCCACATGAGGAAGTTGAAAACTGCAGCAAAATATCCACTGTTTTCCTATGAATGCATCTTTCATGGTAATCTGAAATGCATCTAGATATCAATCAATACATCTAATTTTCAATGTATGATTAGCTGCAGTTCACAGAGTACTTCCTTTTCCCTCAAAGTCAAGTCCTCAGGTCAAGCAGAAGATTTAGAGAAGTGGTCCCTCACCCAGTCATTTATTTGTGTTGAATGAGAGGGAAACTATGGAGAGTACTTCCTTTTCCCTCAAAGTCAAGTCCTCAGGTCAAGCAGAAGATTTAGAGAAGTGGCCCCTCACCCAGTCATTTATTTGTGTTGAATGAGAGGGAAACTATGATCTAGATTTGTTTTGCTGTTTTTCCAGATGGTTTTTGATATGACTTGAGGCTTGCTGATATCCTTTTCTACTCTCAGCCCCAAGAAGCTGTGGAAGTATTTCAAGATTTCCTTTTGCTTCATATTTTCCCCTTAAATATTCTGTTTTGTTTTGAATCTAAGAATTTTGTTACTTGAAGTCAAAGCATTTTTTACACAGCCTTGCCAAAACTTGTTCAATTGGTTCATATGATTAAAAATGTCTGCTAAGTTATTGGCTTTTGTAGATATTTTTTCTTCAAAATCTGTCCTCCTATACATTTGAAGGTACTCATTTAATTTATGGTTTTTTATTAGAAAAGTCTTTTTTAAAGAGCAGTTTTAGGTTCCCAGAAAAATTGAGAGGAAGATACAAAGATATTCTATATATCTCCTGCCTCCACACATGCATATCTTCCCCCATTATCAACATCCCCTATCACACTGTTGCATGTGTTACTATTGATGGAACATGATTATCACCAAAAACCTATAGTTTACATTAGGGTTTACTTTTGGTGTTACACATTTTGTGGGTTTAGACAAATGTGTGAGGGCATGCATCCACCATTATAGTATAGTACAGAGTATTTTTACTATCCTAAACATAAGTCTTTACTCCACCTATTCATCCCTCCCTCCCTCCCGCCCCTGGCAACCACTGATCGTTTTACTGTCTCTCTAGTTTTGCCTTTTTCAGAAGCCATATATTTGGAATCATACAGTATGTAGCCTTTTCAGATCAGCTTCTTTCACTTGGTGATGTGCATTTAAGTTTTTTCCATATCCTTTTTATGGCTTGATAACTCATTTCTTTTTAGCACTGAATAATATTTCATTGTCCGAATGTATCATAGTTGATTTATTCACTTACCTACTGAAGGACATCTTGGCTGCCTCCGAGTTTTGGCAATTATGAGTAAAGTTCTATGATCCATTTAGAGTTAATTTTTATGAAGGGTGTAAGGTCTGTGTCTAGATTCATTTGATTGCATATGAATACCCAGTTGTTCTAGCACCATTTGTTGAACAGACTATCTTTTCTCCATTTCATTGCTTGTTCTCCTTTGTCAAAGATCAGTTGATTGTAGATATGTGGGTCTATTTCAGGGCTCTCTATTCTGCTCTGTTGATATATTTGTCTATTCTTTTATTAATATCACAGTGTCTTGATTACTGTAGCTGTATGGCAAGTCTTGAAGTCGGGTAGTGTCACTTTTCCAACTTTGTTCTTCTCCTTCAATATTGTGTTGACTATTATGGGTCTTTTGCCTCTCCATATAAGATTTAATGATATCCACAAAATAACTTTCTGGGGTTTTGATTGGGATTTCATTAAATCTATAGGTCAAATTGAAAATAACTGACATTTAGACAATATTGAATCTTCTTATCCATGAACATGGAATGGAGCTCTGTTTATTTGGTTCTTTGATTTCTTTCAACATAATTTTCTTGTACATATTTTGTTAGGTTTATACATCTATTTCACTTTGAAAAGTGGTGATGTAAGTGGTATTGTGTGTTTAATTTCAAATTCCACTCATTCATTGCTGGTATATAGAAAAGTGATCGATTTGATTTTTGTATATTAATCTTGAATCCTGCAACACTACTTTCACTGAATCCCACAAATTTTGATATGCTATGTTTTCATTTTTACCTAGTTCAAAATCTTTTAAAATTTCTTTTGGGATTTCTTCTTTGACCTTTTAAATGTGTTGCTTAATCTCCATGTATTTTGTGATTTTTTCATTATCTTTCTGTTATTGACTTCTAATTTAGTTCCATTGTGGTCTGAAAGCAGACATTGTATAATTTCTATTCTTTAAGTTTGTAATGATGTATTTTATAGCTCAGAATGTGGTCTATCTTGGTGAACGTTCCATGTAAGCTTGAGAAAAATGTGGTGTACTCTGTTGTTGTTGGAGGAAGTAGTCTGTAGATATCAGTTATATCCAGTTGATTAATAGTGTTGCTGAGTTTGACTATGTCCTTACTGATTTTCTGCCTGCTGGATTTGTCCATCTTTAATTTACTTTTCCACTCAACCACCTTGTTAAAAACTCTTACTTGGCTGAGCCACAAGCTTTTGGAAGGTAGCCCATGCTTCTTTTTCCTTCAGCATATATTTTCTATCAGAACTTGGGAAGAGAATAGGAACTCTTTGGTCTGCCAGGCTGCCTGTTTTTAATCTGGGCATGAAATGTGGCAGACAAATTAAAGACGTGGAAACTCTTCTTTCCTCCATGCCCTGGAACCATGACAAAACACAGGCAACCAGGATCCTCTGGGTCAAAGTGGGCAGAGACAAGTGACTGCCAGTGAGACCCAAGAACACTGACTCTCAGCTTGAGTGACAGGCCACTTCAGTTCAGACTGACATCAGTTCCTCTATTATTTCCTTCATGCTTTAATTTTCAGTTGATAAATTGAATAACAAAAGCTATTTTCCCTTTATCTCACTCATCATTCCCAAACAGGATAAAATTCATTAAGCCTGTGATATACAATCTTGAGAGTATTCCTTACTTTGAAAATGAAATGGTGTGTCTCTAGTGCCATTTGAAAAAAACAAATAGACAAAACAAAGCTGTAGACTTTTGGGAAGAAAAAGGAATGGTAATTGTGGGGAAAGGGTTGTATGTGAGAGGATTTTGAGGTACCACCAACGTTGTATTCCTGTACCTCGTGGTTATGTGTATTCATTCTGCAATAGATCACTAAGCTGTACATCTACATTTGAGAATGTTTCTGTTTGTTTATATTTATAGGCACATATAAGTACACATGTATGATGTGTGTATATATATTTATGAAATTAAAAAATATGTTTATGTAGCTATAAACAATGTGTAAAAATATACAAATATAATTAAAGACACATAAAAGTGTACCTGAATACACATATTTGCATGTGTCTTTATGTGTTTATGAATATATATATTTCCCAACATAAAAGATAAGAGATAAAAATAATAGAAATGGAAGGAATAATAGAAATGCTCATTGAATACTAGGAAAATGGAGTGACAGAGTAATGCAGCATACTTTTGCATGACCATTTCATCAAGACAACATTAACAGTTACAGAAAATGACAAATGTAAAAGAATAATAACTACACTATCACCATGAAGAGAAAGTGGCTTTAAGATTAGGATATGATCTCAGGAGTTAGAGGGCCCAAGTCATCTTTTTCTCCTTACATTTTTCCCTATGAAATGACTTCGGGGAGATACACAGTTTAATTTAACTGTTTTACATTTCAATTTTCTAACTATAAAATATAGTTCTTGTTTATTTTCTGTTGTTTATAAACCATCTTGATTCAATTAGAATGGAAAGTAGTGTTCAAAATGTCACAAAGAAGCAGTTAGAATGTTTAAAAAATAATTTCAAGCACCTGCAAGTGTTTACACTAAAAAAAATTTTAAGCACCTGCAACAAGAACCCAGCAGTCATGTCCTGCCATGTGCACGATGAGCCCAACACCATCACAGTCTAAGAGTGTTTCTGCACTTCCAAAAGTGCCTTCTTACAAGGATTCTATCCAATTAAAATGAAACCTAATTTTAAATTACCTTGAAAACTCTTGTCACAGACTTTCAAATCCGAAGGGCTTTCTAGAAAACATTTAATTCAGAAAAACATCCCATTTTATATATTAATCTAATCAGGTCACTCTAAGAGCTAAGACTTTCAAATCCGAAGGGCTTTCTAGAAAACATTTAATTCAGAAAAACATCCCATTTTATGTATTAATCTAATCAGGTCACTCTAAGAGCTAATTTAATATCACTCCTTTATTTAATATCATATAAAAGCTTCAACCCCTCTATCCTACCAGACCAGGCATGTCTCAAAGAATTTCTGAAAGGAGTGGGGGATTTAAGTTTCCTGGGTCAGTCCCCATCACCATCTGCTTCTCACCTATAACTTGTCCTCTAGAATGTTTTCAAGACTTGTGACAAAGGGGAAGATTGTGCTCCTGGTTTCAACACCTTAAATAAACCTGAAAGGGTGATTTGGAGTTCAACAAGTTAAAGCAATAAGGAGGGAAATTAAAGTTTAATTGGAAGAAATGAGCTCAAAGCAGCAAGTTGTTTAGTTTGATTCCTTTCTCATTTTTATTTTACAGTGGCACTGGGTAGGAGGAACATAAGTAGGTAGGATGTGAGAGACTACACAGCCTTTCCCCAAAAGGGCTTCAGAGGAAGCAATGACTTGATAGAAGAAGCAGGAAGCAAAAGAAATGTCAGATGATGCACAGAATTTCAGAAGACAGAAGAAAGGGCTGTCAGGAAGGAGAAAACTGGGATTTTATTAAGAGGAAAAGAAATGCCAAGGACAATCAGGTTGAGAGTAAAACAAAAGACAGATAAAGGTGTTTATACTTTGGGGAGTAAATGATTGAAGTAATGAGTGATGTATCATTGAGAGTCTCTTGAGAGGAGAGACCATTGGAACCCAGTAGAATCCAACCTGGACAGGGCTCCTGCTGTGGTGTGGGCCCATCCATTCCTGCTCATTGTAATTGTTGGCTTTACATGGTTCTGATAAATAGAGAGGTAACTGCCAACAAAAAGTCTTGGGTGTGGGTGAAAGTAGTGGAGGATAAACACATTTCTTGATAAGTTTATTTGTAAGAATTTTATATTTTTAGTTCCAACTGTAAATAACTTTTTAAAATTTTCTCCCTATTTACTCCTGGTAAGTGATACATAAGCATTAATACATACATACTTTTTTTTTTCAGTTGGTTCTACTGGATTTTCCAAGTAGACAATTTTATCACTTTTGAGAATTGGAATTTTTTCTATTTGACATATTTACACCACTTATGCCATTTCCTTGAGTTTTTGCTCTGCATTAAATACCAAAATAATTTTCAATATAGTGGGTAACCCTAATTTGCTGTTGATTTTAAATAATATAATTTTAAATATATCATTTTTTTTTTCCTTTCCTTTTTGTCTGGGTAACCCTAATTTGCTGTTGATTTTAAATAATATAATTTTAAATATATCATTTTTTTTTCCCTTTCCTTTTTGTCTTTTTTTTTCGTGACCGGCAACGGATTGCAACCCTCAGTGTCACGCCCATACCGGACCAGGACCAGCAACGGGATTGCAACCCTCGGTGTTGCACCTGCACCTCACTCAGCCAGTGAGTGGCCAGTCTGTACGTGGGATCCGAACCCTCGGCGGGATCGCCGCCGCACTCTCAAGCGGCACACTGTAGCAGTGCGCCACCGGGCCGGCCCTAAATATATCATTAATAGACATGATATAAATATTAAATATTCTTTTGAGAATTTTATTTTTTCATGCATTTACCAAGAGTTCTTTTTTTAAGTTGATAGAGGTCAAATACTGTGATACCTATTGATGGAGTTTGGATGTGTTGTCCCCTCCAAAACTCATGTGGAAATTTGATCTCCAATGTGGCAGTGTTGGAACCTGATTGAGTCATGGGGGCGGATCCCTCATGAATGGATTAATGTTCTCCCTGGGGGAGGGGGATTAATGAGTGAGTTCTCGCTCTATTAGTTCCCATGAGATCTCATTGCTTAAAAAGACCCTGACACCTCCTCTCTCTCTCTTGCTTCCTCTCACCATGTGATCTGCTTGTACCCACTGGCTGTCTGCCACTTTCCACCATGAGTAGAAGCAGCCTGAGGCCCGTGCCAGATGCAGCTGTCCCAGAATCGTAAGCCAAATTAACCTCTCTTCTTTATAAATTACCCAGTCTCAGGTATTTCTGTCATAGCAACACAAAATGGACTAAAACAGAAAATTGGTACCAAGGAGTGGGGTTTTGCTAAACAGATACCTGAAAATGTGGATGCAGCTTTGAAACTGGGTAATTGGCAAAGCTTGGAGGAGTTTGGAGGACTTAGAAGAAGAGAAAAAGACGTGGGAAAGTTTGGAATGTCTTAGAGACTTATGTGGTGGCGAGCAGAATGCTGATAGAAATGTGGACAGTAAAGACCATGCGGATTATGAGGTCTCAGAAATGAGGAACTTATTGGGAATTGGACAAAAGATCACCCTTGCTACACCATAGCAAGGAACCTGGCTGCACTGTGTCCATGCCCTTGGACTTTGTGGAAGTTGGGACTTAAGAGGTATGAACCAGAGCATTTGGCCAAAGAAATTTCTAAGCAGCAAAGGATTAAGGACACTGTGCGGTTGCTTCTAACAGCCTACTCTGAGTTATGGCAGCAAAGGCATGACATAAAGCCAGAATTTAAAAGGGAAGCAGAGCATAAAGATGTGTAAAACTTGCAGTCTGGCCATGTGGTAAAGAAGCGGAGGGCAGGCAAACAATGCAAGGGTGAAGTAGAGAAACTGGTTGCTAAAGGCATTATCTTGGTAATGAGGCAGCCAGATGCTAATAGCAGAGAAAATGAGAGGAAAGCCCCTCAGGCATTTGAGAAGTCTGGAAGGGTGCCCCACCCATCACAGACCCTGAGGCCTAGAAGGACTGAGTTATCCTGGAGGACAGACCTGGGGCACAGCTGCCCTCCGGAATCCTGTTCTCAGCATCCCAGGTGCTCCAGCTGGAGCAGCCCCAAGTGTGGTTCGTGCAGCAGCCCTGGAGAGTAGAGGCCCAAAACCTTGGTGGCGTCTACGCTGTGTTAAGTTTGCAGGCCAGCAGGAGGTGAGAGCAGTGGAGGAGTGGCAGCCTCCACCTAGATTCCAGAGGACATATGGAAAAGCCTGGAGACCCAAGCAGTGACCTGCCACAGGGGCAGAGCCACCG
>NW_007727279.1:223979-224375 GCF_000696425.1 Galeopterus variegatus | reverse complement strand
CTCAGATGAGACTTTGGACTTTTAAGTTGGTGCTGGAGCAAGCTAAGACTTTTGGGACTGTTGGGATAGAATGATTGTATTTTGTATGTGAGAGTGACATGAGTTTTGGGGGGCCAGGGGCGGAATGATGGAGTTTGGATGTGTTGTCCCCTCCAAAACTCATGGTGAAATCTGATCCCCAATGTGGCAGTGTTGGAAAATGATTGAGTCATGGGGGCAGATCCCTCATGAGTGGATTAATGCTCTCCCTGAGGGAGGAGGGGTAGTGAGTGAGTTCTCGCTCTATTAGTTCTCATGAAAGCTGATTGTTTAAAGGACCCTGGCACCTCCTCTCCCTCTCTCTGTTTGCTCTCACCATGTGATCTGTTTGTACCCCCCAGCTGCCTGCCACTTTCC
>NW_007727279.1:218104-223624 GCF_000696425.1 Galeopterus variegatus | reverse complement strand
CTCAGCCAGTGAGCGGCCGGTCTGTACGTGGGATCCGAACCCTCGGCGGGAGCGCCTCCGCCCTTCCCAAGCGGCGCACTGCAGCAGTGCGCCACCAGGCCGGCCCCATGATCAACTCTTAACATACTGTTTGATTCAATTTATCAGAAATTATTTTAGATTTTTAGTTTTCTTTTCTCTCTTTTTATTTTTATTTTGCTCTTTGTCATTTTTAAGATTGATAACTACTCATACACTCATATAAAAATTGAAAAAAACTTGCTTAATTCAGAAGTAAATCTCTTATAATTTTTTTTTTCATTTTTTCCCCTTGGTTTTAGGATTCTTAATACTTCCTATATCAACTTACTAATGTTCCCAAACAAGTTTTTATATGAGAAAGAAAAGAAACTGCTTTATTTAACCAACATTTCTTATTGTAAATTAATTTACTCACATTCTGGTTTAATCATCCATCTCTTGTGAATTTACTCAGTGTAAATATTCCCCAAAATCTGAATTAAATAAAAAATCAAGCTTATGAGTCTTCAGAACTGAGGGCCCTATCTCAGTAGTACTTGCTATCATAGGACTACCAACAAAGAATGCTTACTGGCCTCCCTTGGCCCCCTCCTCTATTTCACAAACACCTAATGGAGCCCTGATTCTAGCAATATATTTCTATGATTGTATTGGTTGATGCAATTCAAGGGTCACCAAGCTTGTTTTGTTAAAGGCCAGGCAAATATTTTAGGCCTTGCTATTCATAGGGTCTCTGTTGCAAGTATTCAATAGTTACTTTACAGCACAAAAGCAGTCACAGACCATACATAAACAAATGGGGATAGCCATATTAAAAAACAAACAAACAAAAAACTTTATTTACAAAAATAGAGGTGGGATCATATTTCCCCTACAGGACATAATTTCTTGACTCCTTTCCTAGTTTATTGGTATAAAATGATTTTAATACAAATACCACAAGAGTTACATGAACAACATTAAGATTAACATTTATTTAATGTTTATTATGGAGCAGGCACTGTTCTAATTGTTTTGCACATACTAATTCAGTTTATTATCACACCAACCCTATGAGTTTGGCACTGTTATCACCCCTATTGACAAATGAACATGTTGAGAAATAAAGAGGTTAAGTACATTGCTTCTGTTACACAGCTATCAGTTGTTGAGGTAGGTTTAAACTGAAGGAGTTTGTCACATTTGAACCAAACTCTTAAGAAATACATCACCATACTTCTATCTACCTTATTAGTTGGAAAGCATCAACCTGGTTTACTGTTTCCTGAGAAAAGCTAATTACCTAAATTGGAAATATTCAACAAATTTATTTTTTGAAGTATAAACTCTTGTCTGAAAAGTCATATATTATACATATCTCAACATAAAAAAAACCAAGAATGATAAAACATATATGCTCATGCCAGTACCATGCTGTTTTTGTTACTACAGATTTGTAATATAGTTTGAAGTCAGAAAGTGTAATGCCTCTGGCTTTACTTTTTTGATCAGGATTGCTTTGGCTATTCGGGGTCTTTTGTTGTTTCATGTGAATGTTAGGATTACTTTTCCTATTTTTGTGAAGAATGTCATTGTTATTTTGATGGGAATCACATTGAATCTGTAGATGGCTTTGGGTAGTATGGACATTTTTACTACATTGATTCTTCCAATCCACAAACAAGGAATGTCTTTCCATCTTTTAGTGTCTTCTTTAATTTCTTTCAGAAGTGATTTCTAGTTCTCATTGTAGAGATCTTTCACCTGTTTTGTTAGATTTGTTCCTAGGTATTTTATTTTTTTTGGAGACTATTGTAAATGGACTTGCATCCTTGATCTCTTTTTCTTCTAATTTGTTATTGGAGTATAAAAATGCTACTGATTTTTGTATGTTGATATTGTATCCTGCAACCTTACTGAATTCATTTATCAGCTCTAAGAGTTTTTTGGTAGGGTCTCTTGGGTTTTCTATATGAATCATGTCATCTGTGAACAGGGACAATTTGATTTTCTCTTTACCTATTTAGATGCCTTGTATTTCTTTCTCTTGTCTAATTGCTCTGGCAAGTACTTCCAGATACTATGTCAAAAAGGAGTGGAGAGAGCAGTCATCCTTGTCTTCTTCCTGATCTTGAGGGGAAAGCTTTCAGCTTTTCCCATTCAGGATGATATTGGTAGTGGGTTTATCATATATGGCTTTTATTATGCTGAGATACCTTCCCTCCATACCTAATTTGTTGAGAGTCTTAATCATGAAGGACTGTTGAATTTTGTCATATGCTTTTTCTGCATCTATGGAGATGATCATATGGTTTTTGTTTCTGACTTTGTTGAGTTTGTTGATATGGTTTGTCACATTTATTGACTTGTGTATGTTGAAACATCCTTGATCTTGATGTAAAATCTTTTTGTTATGCTGCTGTATTCTGTTTGCTAGTAATTTGTTGATGAATTTAGCATCTAAATTCATCAAGGATATTGGCCTGCAGTTTCCTTTTTTTGTTGTATCTTTGTCTGGTTTTGGTGTCAGGGTGATGCTGGCTTCATTGAATGAGTTTGGGAGAATGGTTTCTGTTTAAACATTTTGGAATAGTTTCGAAAGAACTAGTATTAATTCCTCTTTAAAGGTTTGGTAGAATTTATCGGTGAAGTCATCTGGTCCTGAGCTTTTCACTTTTGGAAGATTTCTGATTACTGCTTCAATCTCATTGCTAGTTATTGGTCTGTTCAGGTTTTCCGTGTCTTCTTGGCATACACATGGACCAATTAAACAGAATAGAGAACTAAGAAATCAAGCCACATATTTACAGCCGACTGATCATTGAAAAAGGCACCAAGAAAATGCATTGGGGAAAAGACTGCATCTTCAATAAATGGTGCTGGGAAAACAGGATATCTATTTGTAGAAGAATGAAACTTGATGTTAACCTCCCATTATATACCAAAATCAATTCAAAATGGATTAGAGTCCTAAATATAAGGCCTGAAACTTTAAGACTCCTAGAAGAAAGCAGAGGGGAAATGCTCCAGGACTTAGGACTGGGCAATGACTTTAAGATTAACACCCCCAAATCATAGGCAACAAAAGAAAAAATAAACAAATGGAATTATATCAAATTAAAAAGCTTCTGCACAGCAAAGAAAACAATCAATAGAGTGAAAAGACATCCTACAGAATGGGAGAAAATATTTGCAAAATATGCATCTGACAAGGAATTAATATCCAGAATATACAAAAAGCTCAGACAACTTTACAGCAAAAACCCAAATAATCCAATTAAAAAATGGGCAATGGAGGTGAATAGACATTTCTGAAAGGAAGACATACCAATGGCAAACAGGTATATGAAAAAAAAAAAAAAGCTCAACATTACTAATAATCAGGGAAATGCAAATCAAAACCACTTTGAGGTATTACCTCACCCCAATCGGACTTACTATTATAAAAAAAGACAGAGAATAACAAATGCTAGCGAGGATGTGGAGAGAGAGAAACTCTCCTGCACTATTGGTAGGACTGTAAATTAGTATAATCATTATGGAGAACAGTATGGAGTTTCCTTAAACAACTACAGATAGAACTTCCATCTGATCCAGCAATCCCACTGCTGGGGATATATCCAGAGGACTGGAAAACATCAGATTGAAGGGATAAATGCACTCCCATGTTTATGCAGCTCTATTTATAATAGCTAGGTGATGGAACCAACCTAAATGTCCATCGATGGGTGTCTGGGATAAGGAAATTGTGGTACATTAACATAATGGAATGCTACTCAGCCATAGAAAAGAATGAAATTCTGCCATTTGTAGCAACATGGATGAGCCTGGAGAAAATTATTCTAAGTGAAACAACCTGGGTACCGAAAGAGAAATACCACATGTTCTCACTCATAACCGGGAGCTCAATCCATAAATAAACAAATGATCAATAAAGAGAGAGAGAAAGAAAGAAATAATAATCACAGTAATACACTGAACTTTAAGAAAACTAGAGGTGGAAAGGGGGAGGGGTGATGGAGAGGGACAGGAGCTAATTAGGAATTGGTCAATGGACATAAAGAATGATTGCATATTGTAATGATGAATAAGCTAACTATACTGACCTAACCCCCACACGTTGTACACAATTATTGAAAATCAACATTGTACCCCACATGTATGTATAATAAAAAAGAAAAATTCTGCTCAAAATGTCGATGCAGAATCATTGAATTACGTTAGTTTAAACATTATTTCTTGTAACAGTTTTTCTTAGGGTCTGGTTCATTATCACTAAGTGTTTGTTTACTTTTGCTTATATCCTCAATGATTTTCTCATAAAACTTCCATTCAAATAAAAAAGGGGGGAGGCAATAGAATAAATGGTAGTAACCTTGACATTCAAGGATGAGAGGGCATATTTAGAGGGTAATTGATAGTATTATTCAACAGTTACTATATAAAACATTTTTGTTTGTATTTTTAAATAAAACATTTTTGACTCAATAATCTTACCTACTATCTGACAAAAGCATGCCATCAAGACAAAACTACAAGAATAGTGCAGCTATATAAATAGGCCAAAAAATTGGTGACTACATAAAGCAATCATTTTGAGAATATTAAATGAATCAAAGGGAGAATAACTTTCAGAATGACAGAGTAAGGTCCTCCAAAATCTGCTCCTCCATAAAAGCAATGAAAACAATAGCAAAAATAGGCAAAATCAACTTTTTTAGGCTTTGGAAAATAACTGAAGGATTATAACAATTCAAGGATTATTTATTTTTAAAAATGGCTGAATTTTTGTGAGAACAGCAAGTTTGTGGCATTTTCACTTATCTTATTCCCATCTCCCTTTTCCAGGTCTGAGTGAGGTAGCCTTCAAAGCAAACAGCCTTGCCATTGTGACAGCTATGAAAATCATCAGTCTAGCCACCACTGTAGAGGGCAGAGCTGCTTTAAAACTTGACAAAACCCTCATCCTAAGACAGTTATTACCACTTTATTCACTTGGAAGCTAATTGTTCCATTTTCAGGGCTTTTCTTTATGTCTTTATTTGACCTGACTCAGAGCTCACTCTGTGCAAACATCCCTATCAACAGGATATTTGTCAATAAAATAAAATAAAATAAACACAAAAACAAAAACAAAAGTAAAACCATGGTCATTCTTTACCATTATATGACAGTGTCTGAGATCAAATACTAAAGTGATAACTTACTGTCAAGTAATATGATCTCTCTAATCTCAGTTCTGTCATTTGTAAAAGGAAGTTAATGGTATTACCTACAATTCATAAAGTTATGGGGAGAATACAATAAGCAGTGTTTGGCCCATAGTAAGCAGTTTAGATGTTTTTAAGTATTTCTATAAAACACAAATAATGTAAAATCGACTTTTAAAAAATTTAACACTAGATGATCACATAGAAACTAAGGAGTAAAAGTGATTTTAAAATACGATTAAGATATGAAAGTAGGATTAATCAATCAGCCTGAGTATAGTTGCCATTTAAAAAAAAATTCAAACACATC